>NC_074666.1:16727945-16920445 GCF_029448725.1 Salvelinus fontinalis | reverse complement strand
CAAAGGCAGAAAGACCTGCTCCCCAGCAGAACAGAGGCAGAAAGACCTGCTCCCCAGCAGAACAGAGGCAGAAAGACCTGCTCCCCAGCAGGATGAAGGCAGAAAGACCTGCTCCCAAAGGAGGATAAAGGCAGAAATACCTGCTCCCCAGCAGAGCAGAGTCAGAAAGACCTGCTCCCCAGCAGAACAGAGGCAGAAAGACCTGCTCCCCAGCAGGATAAAGGCAGAAAGACCTGCTCCCCAGCAGAACAGAGGCAGAAAGACCTGCTCCCCAGCAGAACAGAGGCAGAAAGACCTGCTCCCCAGCAGGATAAAGGCAGAAAGACCTGCTCCCTAGCAGAACAGTGGCAGAAAGACCTGCTCCCCAGCAGAACAGTGGCAGAAAGACCTGCTACTCAGCAGGACAGACATTCAGCTGTGAGGGACAGTGTGGTAGGTGGTGTCCAGCCAGACATCCAGCTGTGAGGGACAGTGTGGTAGGTGGTGCCCAGCCAGACATTCAGCTGTGAGGGACAGTGTGGTAGGTGGTGTCCAGCCAGACATTCAGCCGTGAGGGACAGTGTGGTAGGTGGTGTCCAGCCAGACAGTCAGCTGAGAGGGACAGTGTGGTAGGTGGTGCCCAGCCAGACATTCAGCTGTGAGGGACAGTGTGGTAGGTGGTGCCCAGCCAGACATTCAGCTGTGAGGGACAGTGTGGTAGGTGGTGCCCAACCAGACCTTCAGCTGTGAGGGACAGTGTGGTAGGTGGTGCCCAGCCAGACATTCAGCTGTGAGGTACAGTGTGGTAGGTGGTAGGTGGTGCCCAGCCAGACATTTGGAGCCTGACAGGAGAAAGAGATAGAAGCATGTGTCTTAGGCCTACACTACAGCTGTTCACCTCACTGCTGGGCCAACACACACACACACACACACACACACACACACACACACACACACACACACACACACACACACACACACACACACACACACACACACACACACCTGTCTGTCCTCTCTGTCCTGTCTGTCCTGTCTGACCTGTCTGACCTGTCTGACCTGTCTGACCTGTCTGACCTGTCTGTCCTGTCTGACCTGTCTGTCCTGTCTGACCTGTCTATCCTGTCTGACATGTCTGTCCTGTCTGACCTGGCTGACCTGTCTGTCCTGTCTGACCTGTCTGTCCTGTCTGACATATCTGTCTGTCCTGTCTGACCTGTCTGACCTGTCTGTCCTGTCTGACCTGTCTGTCCTGTCTGTCTGTCTGTCCTGTCTGACCTGTCTGACCTGTCTGTCTGTCATGTCATGTCTGTCCTGTCTGACATATCTGTCCTGTCTGTCCTGTCTGACCTGTCTGACATGTCTGTCTGTAACACACAACCAAGAGCACAAACAAATGGTAGTGTGAGGGTTCCTACCTGGTAGCTTTAGGGTTCCTACCTACCTGGTAGCGTGAGGGTTCCTACCTGGTAGAGTGAGGGTTCCTACCTACCTGGTAGAGTGAGGGTTCCTACCTACCTGGTAGCGTGAGGGTTCTTACCTGGTAGCGTAAGGGTTCCTACCTACCTGGTAGAGTGAGGTCCTACCTACCTGGTAGAGTGAGGGTTCCTACCTGGTAGAGTGAGGTTCCTACCTGGTAGAGTGAGGGTTCCTACCTGGTAGAGTGAGGTTCCTACCTGGTAGTGTAAGGGTTCCTACCTACCTGGTAGAGTGAGGGTTCCTACCTGGCAGCGTGAGGGTTCCTACCTGGTAGCGTGAGGGTTCCTACCTGGTAGAGTGAGGTTCCTACCTGGTAGCGTGAGGGTTCCTACCTGGTAGCGTGAGGGTTCCTAACTACCTGGTAGCGTGAGGGTTCCTACCTGGTAGCGTGAGGGTTCCTACCTGGTAGCGTGAGGGTTCCTACCTGGTAGAGTGAGGTTCCTACCTGGCAGCGTGAGGGTTCCTACCTGATAGCGTGAGGGTTCCTACCTGGTAGAGTGAGGGTTCCTACCTACCTGGTAGAGTGAGGGTTCCTACCTACCTGGTAGCGTGAGAGTTCCTACCTGGTAGCGTGAGGGTTCCTACCTGGTAGCGTGAGGGTTCCTACCTGGTAGCGTAAGGGTTCCTACCTACCTGGTAGAGTGAGGGTTCCTACCTGGTAGAGTGAGGGTTCATACCTACCTGGTAGTGTGAGGGTTCCTACCTGGTAGTGTGAGGGTTCCTACCTACCTGGTAGAGTGAGGTTCCTACCTACCTGGTAGAGTGAGGGTTCCTACCTACCTGGTAGCGTGAGGGTTCCTACCTGGTAGCGTGAGGGTTCCTAACTACCTGGTAGCGTGAGGGTTCCTACCTGGTAGCGTGAGGGTTCCTACCTGGTAGCGTAAGGGTTCCTACCTACCTGGTAGAGTGAGGTTCCTACCTGGTAGTGTGAGGGTTCCTACCTACCTGGTAGTGTGAGGGTTCCTGCCTACCTGGTAGTGTGAGGGTTCCTACCTGGTAGCGTGAGGGTTCTTACCTGGTAGCGTGAGGGTTCCTACCTACCTGGTAGCGTGAGGGTTCCTGCCTGCGCCTTGCCGACACACACACACACACATACCAACGCAGGTGGGGCAGTGGCTGGGGCATAGAGCAGGGCCACGCCTGGGGTCAGTTCACTAACGCTCCTCACCTTATTAATCGTCTGTAGAGCAGTAGCCGGCTCCATATAGCCTTCTACCCTGCTGATTTTATTCCTCAATTGGGAGGAGCATTCTCCCACTAAAGAATGAGAGAGAGAGAGAGAGAGAGAGAGAGAGAGCCAGAGAGAGCCAGAGAGAGAGAGAGAGAGAGCCAGAGAGAGACACAGAGAGAGAGAGACACAGAGAGAGAGACACAGAGAGAGAGAGAGAGAGAGAGACACAGAGAGAGAGAGAGAGAGAGAGAGACAGAGAGACAGAGAGAGAGAGAGAGAGAGAAAGAGAGAGACAGAGACACAGAGAGAGAGAGAGACAGAGAGAGAAATAACAATAACAAACTTCTTAAATAACCAGTGCAGAAATTAAACTGTGTTTAACAACACCCATGAGTGAGTCCAGAACAATTCAATTAAACCCTCAAGTGCCTCTGCAGTCATGCGGAACCACACCCCCTGGATTGACCTCGGTCTGAGAACTTCCCCTCATTCCAGGTGTTAGAACAAGGAACACATCATCAGCACAGGTACTTCCTGTCTGGGAATGATGCTCGGGTCGGCGGGTGAGAGTTCTCGTCTTACCAGTGATGTCATGGTGTCGACGTAGGTGAAGCGTCTAAGTCTGCATATGGTCAGCACCCAGCACTAGTTAGACAGGAGGAGGAAAATATGTAGAGAAAGACACACTCGTTTGTGTTTGTGTGTGAAGAAGACAAATTCTCAATTTTCTAATTTAAAAATAAATAAAAAATATCCTCTCTCTTGCTCACGTGTTTAGCCCGGGGTGGCGTAGTGAGCACACTGAATCACTGGCAGCAAAATTATTCCAATCTCACACATTTCTTACACAGGTTCATTGCATAATTTTGTAATCAACTAAAATTAAGGTATGGCAAAATGCACTTTGTGCTTGTGAGCATTTGTGTGGAGTTCAGCGCCTTCATAACGGCGATAACAGCAAGCAGCACTTAATGAATTTAAAACGGCATCAGATTTCCATCTAAGTCAGTGAAGCCTTAGAACCTGTGGGAAACAGGCACCATTTGGCATTTATGTAAATGAGAGAGAAACAAGATGGCCGCCTGCCAAATCCTGTCAGTAAACAAAGCTTGTTTGACTGCTATGGAGAAAAAAAATATATTAAGGCGGTCTAATCAAGATGTGTGTTCACGGTAGATGTGTTCGATATGAGCAGTCCACCTTAAACCAAGTGGCTCTGACCATATAAAATATTCATTCACTTGTGATCCAGTAAGTCTGTTGGACTGTGTCTAAAATGGCACCCAATACCTCTGGTCAAAAGTAGTGCACTACCCATAGGACTCTGGTCAAAAGTAGTGCACTACCCATAGGGCTCTGGTCAAAAGTAGTGCACTACTCATAGGGCTCTGGTCAAAAGTAGTGCACTACCCATAGGGCTCTGGTCAAAAGTAGTGCACTACCCTTAGGGCTTTGGTCAAAAGTAGTGCACTACCCATAGGGCTCTGGTCAAAAGTAGTGCACTACCCATAGGGCTCTGGTCAAAAGTAGTGCACTACCCATAGGGCTCTGGTCAAAAGTAGTGCACTACCCATAGGGCTCTGGTCAAAAGTAGTGCACTACCCATAGGGCTCTGGTCAAAAGTAGTGCACTACCCATAGGGAATAGGGTTCTATAGGGCTCTGGTCTAAAGTAGTGCACTATATATAGGGAATAGGGTTCCATAGGGCTCTGGTCTAAAGTAGTGCACTATATAGGGAATAGGGTTCCATAGGGCTCTGGTCTAAAGCAGTGCACTACCCATAGGGAATAGGGTTCCATAGGGCTCTGGTCTAAAGTAGTGCACTATATATAGGGAATAGGGTTCCATGGGGTTCTGGTCTAAAGTAGTGCACTATATATAGGGAATAGGGTTCCATAGGTCTCTGGTCTAAAGTAGTGCACTATATATAGGGAATAGGGTTCCATAGGGCTCTGGTCTAAAGTAGTGTACTATATATAGGGAATAGGGTTCCGTTTGGGATGTACATTCTGTTGGTCTGCATCCTAATCCTCTGCATTGTGGCCTCTTCTATAGGGACCCTGGGTAGCCATGGCAGCCACACATCCCCATGCCAACCAAACACACTAATTAGCATGGTTTGGGTTTGGATATTGGATGATGTCAGGGTTAGAAAACACTGAGTTTGAATTGATCAAATCAAATCAAAGTTTATTTGTCACGTGCGCCGAATACAACAGGTGTAGTAGACCTTACAGTGAAATGCTGAATACAACAGGTGTAGTAGACCTCACAGTGAAATGCTGAATACAACAGGTGTAGTAGACCTTACAGTGAAATGCTGAATACAACAGGTGTAGTAGACCTTATAGTGAAATGCTGAATACAACAGGTGTAGTAGACCTCACAGTGAAATGCTGAATACAACAGGTGTAGTAGACCTTACAGTGAAATGCTGAATACAACAGGTGTAGTAGACCTTACAGTGAAATGCTGAATACAACAGGTGTAGTAGACCTTACAGTGAAATGCTTACTTTGGCTCTAACCAATGGTGTGAAGAAAAAAGGTGTGTGTGTGTGTGTGTGTGTGTGTGTGTGTGTGTGTGTGTGTGTGTGTGTGTGTGTGTGTGTGTGTGTGTGTGTGTGTGTGTGTAAAGAAATAAAACAACAGTAAAAAGACATTTGAAAATAAGAGTAGCGAGGCTACATACAGACACCGGTTAGTCAGGCTGATTGAGGTAGTATGTACATCACCGTCCACAGTGGGGTTTCAGTACCGTCCACAGTGGGGTTTCATCACCATCCACAGTGGGGTTTCATCACCATCCACAGTGGGGTTTCATTACCATCCACAGTGGGGTTTCATCACCATCCACAGTGGGGTTTCAGTACCGTCCACAGTGGGGTTTCATCACCATCCACAGTGGGGTTTCATTACCGTCCACAGTGGGGTTTCATCACCGTCCACAGTGGGGTTTCATTACCGTCCACAGTGGGGTTTCATCACCATCCACAGTGGGGTTTCATCACCATCCACAGTGGGGTTTCAATACCGTCCACAGTGGGGTTTCAATACCGTCCACAGAGGGGTTTCATTACCGTCCACAGTGGGGTTTCATCACCATCCACAGTGGGGTTTCAGTACCGTCCACAGTGGGGTTTCATCACCATCCACAGTGGAGTTTCATTACCGTCCACAGTCGGGTTTCATTACCGTCATCAGTGGGGTTTCAGTACCGTCCACAGTGGGGTTTCATCACCATCCACAGTGGGGTTTCATTACCGTCCACAGTGGGGTTTCACTACCGTCCACAGTGAGAATTCATTACCGTCCACAGTGGGGTTTCATTACCGCCCACAGTGGGGTTTCATTACCGGTGGGATTTCATAACCGTCCACAGTGGGGTTTCATTACCGTCCACAGTGAGGTTTCATTACCGGTGGGGTTTCATTACCGTCCACAGTGGGGTTTCATTACC
The DNA here is from genome assembly GCF_029448725.1 of Salvelinus fontinalis. Taxonomy (NCBI): domain Eukaryota; kingdom Metazoa; phylum Chordata; class Actinopteri; order Salmoniformes; family Salmonidae; genus Salvelinus; species Salvelinus fontinalis. Next base: position 16,914,356 of record NC_074666.1, on the reverse strand, counting down.
GTCCACAGTGGGGTTTCATTACCGGTGGGGTTTCATTACCGTCCACAGTGGGGTTTCATTACCGGTGGGGTTTCATTACCGTCCACAGTGGGGTTTCATCACCGTCCACAGTGGGGTTTCATTATCGTCCACAGTGGTGTTTCATTACCGTCCACAGTGGGGTTTCATTACCGTCCACAGTGGGGTTTCATTACCGGTGGGGTTTCATTACCGTCCACAGTGGGGTTTCATTACCGTCCACAGTGGGGTTTCATTACCGTCACACTGGGGTTTCATTACCGTCATCAGTGGGGTTTTATTACCGTCCACAGTGGGGTTTCATTACCGTCCACAGTGGGGTTTCATTACCGTCCACAGTGGGGTTTCATTACCGTCCACAGTGGGGTTTCATTACCGTCATCAGTGGGGTTTTATTACCGTCCACAGTGGGGTTTCATTACCGTCCACAGTGGGGTTTCATTACCGTCCACAGTGGGGTTTCATTACCGTCCACAGTGGGGTTTCATTACCGTCCACAGTGGGGTTTCATTACCGTCCACAGTGGGGTTTCATTATCGTCCACAGTGGTGTTTCATTACCGTCCACAGTGGGGTTTCATTACCGTCCACAGTGGGGTTTCATTACCGGTGGGGTTTCATTACCGTCCACAGTGGGGTTTCATTACCGTCCACAGTGGGGTTTCATTACCGTCACACTGGGGTTTCATTACCGTCATCAGTGGGGTTTTATTACCGTCCACAGTGGGGTTTCATTACCGTCCACAGTGGGGTTTCATTACCGTCCACAGTGGGGTTTCATTACCGTCCACAGTGGGGTTTCATTACCGTCCACAGTGGGGTTTCATTACCGTCCACAGTGGGGTTTCATTACCGTCCACATTGGGGTTTCATCACCGTCGACAGTGGGGTTTCATTACCGTCCACAGTCGGGTTTCATTACCGTCATCAGTAGGGTTTCATTACCGTCCACAGTGGGGTTTCATTACCGTCCACAGTGGGGTTTCATTAGTGTCCACAGTGGGGTTTCATTAGCGTCCACAGTGGGATTTCATTACCGTCCACAGTGGGGTTTCATTACCGTCATCAGTGGGGTTTCATTACCGTCCACAGTGGGGTTTCATTACCGTCACATAAGCCAAGGTAGCTTAGCAGTTCAGACGTATTTTTCCGTGTTGTCGTGTCGTGTCCTGTATATATATATATTTACACCTTTTCTTCACATATCTTTTATTTATTTTATTATCCAAGAACTCAACTACAAAAGCTTTCCTGCAAAAGCTTTCCTGCAACCCGCTTCACCAATTACAATAAGTACTATTCACCTCAATCTGAAAATCCATCGTGGAAGATAGCCAGGGGCTAATTCAGAAGCTAGCCTGAAAGCTAATCCAGAAGCTACTCCGATAGCTAGCCAGAAGCTAATCTGTAGCTGCCCCGAAATTAGCCGGTTTGCTGGCTAGCGTTGGTGTTTCAGCTGCCCACGTTTTTGCGGTCATCAGCTATTCCTCTAGCTCGATAATCTACCGGCACTTTAGTGCAACGCGACTCGGACCGGAGCATTCCGGGACTTTTTTTCTCTCAGTTTCCCCGGATTCCAACCGCAGCCTCAGCCTCTATTTTGCACCTTGATTTCGCAGCTAGCTAGCTGCATACCGTGTGACTATTGGCTTACGTCGACCCCGGAGCTAACTCAAATCATGCTGGAGCTAGCCAGCTGAGGAGTTCCATCACCATCCGGACCCGCTTCTTTGTTGCTGCTGCAGATACGGAACCCCACCGGGCCTTCACGACTGACTGCCGACGTTATCTGCCCGAGGGATTTATCCAACCGGCACCTCCGTCCCGGCGTTACCTGAACGCTCATCTGAGGCCCGCTAATCGTTAGCTGTCTTATCGGCTGCTATCTGAACAAAACCCCACTACACGGAACCTACCGACGGAAACGCACGAGGTATCTACAAACAGACCTCCATCCTATGCTGCTACCGATAGCCATATACCCGGCCAGCTGTCTGGATCGCCACGACCCCAACCAACCTCTACTCACTGGACCCTTATTTATCACTCGATTAAGCTTGCCTCTCCTTAATGTAAATATGCCTTGTCCATTGCTGTTCTGGTTAGTGTTTATTGGCTTATTTCACTGTAGAGATTCTAGCCCTGCTCTCTATACCATATCCAACCCTGCAGTTCCACCACCCACATATGCGATGACATCACCTGGTTTCAATGATGTTTCTAGAGACAAGATCTCTCTCATCATCACTCAATACCTAGGTTTACCTCCACTGTATTCACATCCTACCATACCTTTGTCTGTACATTATTCCTTTAAACTATTTTATCGCCCCCAGAAACTTCCTTTTACTCTCTGCTCTGGTAGCTCTAGGCGACCAATTCTCATAGCTTTTAGCCGTACTATTATCCTACTTCTCCTCTGTTCCTCTGGTGATGTAGAGGTGAATCCAGGCCCTGCAGTACCTGGCTCCACTCCTATTCCCCAGGCGCTCTCTTTTGATGACTTCTGTAACCGTAATAGCCTTGGCTTCATGCATGTTAACATTAGGAGCCTCCTCCCTAAGTTTGTTTTGTTCACTGCTTTAGCACACTCTACCAACCCGGATGTATTAGCCGTGTCTGAATCCTGGCTTAGAAAGACCACCAAAAATTCAGACATTTTTATCCCCAATTACAATATTTTCAGACAAGATAGAACGGCCAAAGGGGGCGGTGTTGCAATCTACTGCAAAGACTGCCTGCAGAGTTCTGTTATACTATCCAGGTCTGTTCCCAAACAATTTGAACTTCTACTTTTAAAAATCCACCTCTCTAAAAACAAGTCTCTCACCGTTGCCGCCTGCTATAGACCACCCTCTGCCCCCAGCTGTGCTCTGGACACTATATGTGAACTGATTGCCCCCCATCTATCTTCAGAGCTCGTGCTGCTAGGCGACCTAAATTTGAACATGCTCAACACCCCAGCCACCCTACAATCTAAGCTTGATGCCCTCAATCTCACACAAATTATTAATGAACCTACCAGGTACCACCCCAATTCCGTAAACACGGGTACCCTCATAGATATCATCCTAACAAACTTGCCCTCCAAATACACCTCTGCTGTTTTTAACCAAGATCTCAGCGATCACTGCCTCATTGCCTGCATCCGTAATGGGTCAGCGGTCAAACGACCTCCACTCATCACTGTCAAACGCTCCCTGAAACACTTCAGCGAGCAGGCCTTCCTAATTGACCTGGCCGGGGTATCCTGGAAGGATATTGATCTCATCCCGTCAGTAGAGGATGCCTGGTCATTTTTTAAAAATGCCTTCCTCACCATCTTGAATAAGCATGCCCCATTCAAGAAATTTAGAACCAGGAACAGATATAGCCCTTGGTTCTCTCCTGACCTGACTGCCCTTAACCAACAGAAAAACATCCTATGGCGTTCTGCATTAGCATCGAACAGCCCCCGTGATATGCAACTTTTCAGGGAAGCCAGAAACCAATATACACAGGCAGTTAGAACAGCCAAGGCTAGCTTTTTCAAGCAGAAATTTGCTTCCTGCAACACAAATTCAAAAAAGTTCTGGGACACCGTAAAGTCCATGGAGAATAAGAACACCTCCTCCCAGCTTCCAACCGCCCTGAAGATAGGAAACACTGTCACCACCGACAAATCCACTATAATTGAGAATTTCAATAAGCATTTTTCTACGGCTGGCCATGCTTTCCACCTGGCTACCCCTACCCGGGATAACAGCACTGCCCTCCCCTCTGCTACTCGCCCAAGCCTTCCCCATTTCTCTTTCTCCCAAATACAGTCAGCTGATGTTCTTAATGAGCTGCAAAATCTGGACCCTTACAAATCAGCCGGGCTAGATAATCTGGACCCTTTCTTTCTAAAACTATCTGCTGAAATTGTTGCCACCCCTATTACTAGCCTCTTCAACCTCTCTTTCGTGTCGTCTGAGATCCCCAAAGATTGGAAAGCAGCTGCGGTTATCCCCCTCTTCAAAGGGGGGGACACCCTTGACCCTAACTGCTACAGACCTATATCTATCCTACCCTGCCTTTCTAAGGTCTTCGAAAGCCAAGTCAACAAACAGATTACCGACCATTTCGAATCACACCACACCTTCTCCGCTATGCAATCTGGTTTCAGAGCTGGTCATGGGTGCACCTCAGCCACGCTCAAGGTCATAAACGATATCGTAACCGCCATCGATAGGAAACAATACTGTGCAGCCGTATTCATTGACCTGGCCAAGGCTTTTGACTCTGTCAATCACCACATCCTCATTGGCAGACTCGACAGCCTTGGTTTCTCTAATGATTGCCTCGCCTGGTTCACCAACTACTTCTCTGATAGAGTTCAGTGTGTCAAATCGGAGGGTCTGTTGTCCGGGCCTCTGGCAGTCTCTATGGGGGTGCCACAGGGTTCAATTCTTGGACCGACTCTCTTCTCTGTTTACATCAATGATGTCGCTCTTGCTGCTGGTGATTCTCTGATCCACCTCTACGCAGACGACACTATTCTGTATACTTCTGGCCCTTCTTTTGACACTGTGTTAACAACCCTCCAGGCGAGCTTCAATGCCATACAACTCTCCTTCCGTGGCCTCCAACTGCTCTTAAATACAAGTAAAACCAAATGCATGCTCTTCAACCGATCGCTGCCTGCTCCGGCCCGCCTGTCCAACATCACTACTTTGGACGGCTCTGACTTAGAATATGTGGACAACTACAAATACCTAGGTGTCTGGTTAGACTGTAAACTCTCCTTCCAGACCCACATCAAACATCTCCAATCCAAAGTCAAATCTAGAATTGGCTTCCTATTCCGCAACAAAGCATCCTTTACTCATGCTGCCAAACATACCCTTGTAAAACTGACCATCCTACCAATCCTCGACTTCGGTGATGTCATTTACAAAATAGCCTCCAAAACCCTACTCAATAAATTGGATGCAGTCTATCACAGTGCCATCCGTTTTGTCACCAAAGCCCCATATACTACCCACCACTGCGACCTGTACACTCTCGTTGGCTGGCCCTCGCTTCATACTCGTCGCCAAACCCATTGGTTCCAGGTCATCTACAAGACCCTGCTAGGTAAAGTCCCCCCTTATCTCAGCTCGCTGGTCACCATAGCAGCACCTACCCGTAGCACGCGCTCCAGCAGGTATATCTCTCTAGTCACCCCCAAAACCAATTCTTCCTTTGGACGCCTCTCCTTCCAGTTCTCTGCTGCCAATGACTGGAACGAACTACAAAAATCTCTGAAACTGGAAACACCTATCTCCCTCACTAGCTTTAAGCACCAGCTGTCAGAGCAGCTCATAGATTACTGCACCTGTACATAACCCATCTACAATTTAGCCCAAACAACTACCTCTTTACCTACTGTATTTATTTATTAATTTATTTTGCTCCTTTGCACCCCATTATTTCTGTCTCTACTTTGCACTTTCTTCCAATGCAAACCAACCATTCCAGTGTTTTTTTTAGTTTTTATTTTACTTGCTGTGTTGTACTCACTTCGCCTCCATGGCCTTTTTATATTTTTATTTATTTATACATATATCTGTTTGCCTTCACCTCCCTTATCTCACCTCACTTGCTCACATTGTATATAGACTTATTTTTTTTTATCTTTTTCACTGTATTATTGACTATATGTTTGTTTTTACTCCATGTGTAACTATGTGTTGTTGTATGTGTCGAACTGCTTTGCTTTATCTTGGCCAGGTCGCAATTGTAAATGAGAACGTGTTCTCAATTTGCCTACCTGGTTAAATAAAGGTTAAATAAAATAAAATAAAATAAAACAGTGGGATTTCATTACCGTCACAGTGGGATTTTATTACCGTCACAGTGGGGTTTCATTACCGTCATCAGTGGGGTTTCATTACCGTCCACAGTGGAGTTTCATCACCGTCCACAGTGGGGTTTCATCACCATCCACAGTGGGGTTTCATTACCGTCCACAGTGGGGTTTCATTACCGTCCACAGTGGGGTTTCATCACCGTCCACAGTGGGGTTTCATTACCGTCCACAGTGGGGTTTCATTACCGGTGGGGTTTCATTACCGTCCACAGTGGGGTTTCATTACCGTCCACAGTGGGGTTTCATTACCGTCCACAGTGGGGTTTCATCACCGTCCACAGTGGGGTTTCATTACCATCCACAGTGGGGTTTCATCACCGTCCACAGTGGGGTTTCATTACCGTCACAGTGGGGTTTCATCACCGTCCACAGTGGGGTTTCATTACCGTCACAGTGGGGTTTCATTACCGGTGGGGTTTGATCACCGTCCACAGTGGGGTTTCATTACCGTCATCAGTGGGGTTTCATTACCGTCATCAGTGGGGTTTCATTACCATCCAGAGTGGGGTTTCATTACCGTCCACACAGGGGTTTCATTACCGTCATCAGTGGGGTTTTATTACCGTCCACAGTGGGGTTTCATTAGTGTCCACAGTGGGGTTTCATTACCGTCCACAGTGGGGTTTCATTACCGTCCACAGTGGGGTTTCATTACCGGTGGGGTTTCATTACCGTCCACAGTGGGGTTTCATTACCATCCACAGTGGGGTTTCATTACCGTCCACAGTGGGGTTTCATTACCATCCACAGTGGGGTTTCATTACCGGTGGGGTTTCATTACCGTCCACAGTGGGGTTTCATTACCGGTGGGGTTTCATTACCGTCCACAGTGGGGTTTCATTACCGTCCACAGTGGGATTTCATCACCATCCAGAGTGGGGTTTCGTTACCGTCCACAGTGGGGTTTCATTACCGTCCACAGTGGGGTTTCATTACCGTCCACAGTGGGGTTTCATTACCGTCCACAGTGGGGTTTCATTACCGTCATCAGTGGGGTTTCATTACCGTCCACAGTGGGGTTTCATTACCGTCCACAGTGGGGTTTCATTACCGGTGGGGTTTCATTACCGTCCACAGTGGGGTTTCATCACCGTCCACAATGGGGTTTCATTACCGGTGGGGTTTCATTACCGTCCACAGTGGGGTTTCATTACCATCCACAGTGGGGTTTCATTACCGGTGAGGTTTCATTACCGTCCACAGTGGGGTTTCATTACCGTCCACAGTGGGGTTTCATTACCGGTGGGGTTTCATTACCGTCCACAGTGGGGTTTCATCACCGTCCACAGTGGGGTTTCATTACCGGTGGGGTTTCATTACCGTCCACAGTGGGGTTTCATTACCATCAACAGTGGGGTTTCATTACCGGTGGGGTTTCATTACCGTCCACAGTGGGGTTTCTTTACCGTCCACAGTGGGGTTTCATTACCGTCACAGTGGGGTTTCTTTACCTTCCACAGTGGGGTTTCATTACCGTCCACAGTGGGGTTTCATTACCGTCCACAGTGGGGTTTCATTACCGTCCACAGTGGGGTTTCATTACCATCATCAGTGGGGTTTCATTACCGTCCACAGTGGGGTTCCATTACCGTCCACAGTGGGGTTTCATTACCGTCCACAGTGGGGTTTCATTACCGTCATCAGTGGGGTTTCTTTACCGTCCACAGTGGGGTTTCATTACCGTCCACAGTGGGGTTTCATTACCGTCCACAGTGGGGTTTCATTACCGTCCACAGTGGGGTTTCATTACCGTCCACAGTGGGGTTTCATTACCGTCATCAGTGGGGTTTCATTACCGTCCACAGTGGGGTTCCATTACCGTCCACAGTGGGGTTTCATTACCGTCCACAGTGGGGTTTCATTACCATCATCAGTGGGGTTTCATTACCGTCCACAGTGGGGTTCCATTACCGTCCACAGTGGGGTTTCATCACCATCCACAGTGGGGTTTCATTACCGTCCACAGTGGGGTTTCATTACCATCCACAGTGGTGTTTCATTACCGTCCACAGTGGGGTTTCATTACCGTCCACAGTGGGGTTTCATTACCGTCATCCGTGGGGTTTCATTACCGTCCACAGTGGGGTTTCATTACCGTCCACAGTGGGGTTTCATTACCGTCATCAGTGGGGTTTCATTACTGTCCACAGTGGGGTTTCATCACCGTCCACAATGGGGTTTCATTACTGGTGGGGTTTCATTACTGTCCACAGTGGGGTTTCATTACCATCCACAGTGGGGTTTCATTACCGGTGGGGTTTCATTACCGTCCACAGTGGGGTTTCATTACCGTCCACAGTGGGGTTTCATTACCGGTGGGGTTTCATTACCGTCCACAGTGGGGTTTCATCACCGCCCACAGTGGGGTTTCATTACCAGTGGGGTTTCATTACCGTCCACAGTGGGGTTTCATTACCATCCACAGTGGGGTTTCATTACCGGTGGGGTTTCATTACCGTCCACAGTGGGGTTTCATCACCGCCCACAGTGGGGTTTCATTACCGGTGGGGTTTCATTACCGTCCACAGTGGGGTTTCATTACCGTCCACAGTGGGGTTTCATTACCGGTGGGGTTTCATTACCGTCCACAGTGGGGTTTCATTACCATCCACAGTGGGGTTTCATTACCGTCCACAGTGGGGTTTCATTACCGTCACAGTGGGGTTTCTTTACCGTCCACAGTGGGGTTTCATTACCGTCACAGTGGGGTTTCTTTACCTTCCACAGTGGGGTTTCATTACCATCCACAGTGGGGTTTCATTACCGTCCACAGTGGGGTTTCATTACCGTCCACAGTGGGGTTTCATTACCGTCATCAGTGGGGTTTCATTACCGTCCACAGTCGGGTTCCATTACCGTCCACAGTGGGGTTTCATTACCGTCCACAGTGGGGTTTCATTACCGTCATCAGTGGGGTTTCTTTACCGTCCACAGTGGGGTTTCATTACCGTCCACAGTGGGGTTTCATTACCGTCCACAGTGGGGTTTCATTACCGTCCACAGTGGGGTTTCATTACCGTCCACAGTGGGGTTTCATTACCGTCATCAGTGGGGTTTCATTACCGTCCACAGTGGGGTTTCATTACCGTCCACAGTGGGGTTTCATTACCGTCCACAGTGGGGTTTCATTACCGTCATCAGTGGGGTTTCATTACCATCCACAGTGGTGTTTCATTACCGTCCACAGTGGGGTTTCATTACCGTCCACAGTGGGGTTTCATTATCGTCATCCGTGGGGTTTCATTACCGTCCACAGTGGGGTTTCATTACCGTCCACAGTGGGGTTTCATTACCGTCATCAGTGGGGTTTCATTACTGTCCACAGTGGGGTTTCATCACCGTCCACAATGGGGTTTCATTACTGGTGGGGTTTCATTACCGTCCACAGTGGGGTTTCATTACCATCCACAGTGGGGTTTCATTACCGGTGGGGTTTCATTACCGTCCACAGTGGGGTTTCATTACCGTCCACAGTGGGGTTTCATTACCGGTGGGGTTTCATTACCGTCCACAGTGGGGTTTCATCACCGCCCACAGTGGGGTTTCATTACCAGTGGGGTTTCATTACCGTCCACAGTGGGGTTTCATTACCATCCACAGTGGGGTTTCATTACCGGGGGGGTTTCATTACCGTCCACATTGGGGTTTCATTACTGTCCACAGTGGGGTTTCATCACCATCCACAGTGGGGTTTCATTACCGTCCACAGTGGGGTTTCATTACCGTCCACAGTGGGGTTTCATTACCGTCATCAGTGGGGTTTCATTACCATCCATAGTGGGGTTTCATTACCGTCCACAGTGGGGTTTCATTACCGTCCACAGTGGGGTTTCATTACCGTCCACAGTGGGGTTTCATTACCGTCCACAGTGGGGTTTCATTACCGTCATCAGTGGGGTTTCATTACCGTCCACAGTGGGGTTTCATTACCATCCACAGTGGGGTTTCATCACCGTCCACAGTGGGGTTTCATTAGTGTCCGCAGTGGGGTTTCATTACCGTCCACAGTGGGGTTTCATCACCGTCCACAGTGGGGTTTCATTACCGTCCACAGTGGGGTTTCATTACCGGGGGGGTTTCATTACCGTCCACATTGGGGTTTCATTACTGTCCACAGTGGGGTTTCATCACCATCCACAGTGGGGTTTCATTACCGTCCACAGTGGGGTTTCATTACCGTCCACAGTGGGGTTTCATTACCGTCATCAGTGGGGTTTCATTACCATCCATAGTGGGGTTTCATTACCGTCCACAGTGGGGTTTCATTACCGTCCACAGTGGGGTTTCATTACCGTCCACAGTGGGGTTTCATTACCGTCCACAGTGGGGTTTCATTACCGTCATCAGTGGGGTTTCATTACCGTCCACAGTGGGGTTTCATTACCATCCACAGTGGGGTTTCATCACCGTCCACAGTGGGGTTTCATTAGTGTCCGCAGTGGGGTTTCATTACCGTCCACAGTGGGGTTTCATCACCGTCCACAGTGGGGTTTCATTACCGTCCACAGTGGGGTTTCATTACCGTCCACAGTGGGGTTTCATTACCGTCCACAGTGGGGTTTCATTACCGTCCACAGTGGGGTTTCATTACCGTCCACAGTGGGGTTTCATTACCGTCCACAGTGGAGTTTCATCATCGTCCACAGTGGGGTTTCATTACCGTCACAGTGGGGTTTCATCACCGTCCACAGTGGGGTTTCATTACCGTCACAGTGGGGGTTCATCACCGTCACAGTGGGGTTTCATTACCGTCCACAGTGGGGTTTCATTACCGTCACAGTGGGGTTTCATTACCGGTGGGGTTTGATCACCGTCCACAGTGGGGTTTCATTACCGTCCACAGTGGGGTTTCATTACCGTCCACAGTGGGGTTTCATTACCGTCATCAGTGGGGTTTCATCACCGTCCACAGTAGGGTTTCATTACCATCATCAGTGGGGTTTCATTACCATCCACAGTGGGGTTTCATCACCGTCCACAGTGGGGTTTCATTACCGTCCACAGTGGGGTTTCAATACCGTCCACAGTGGGGTTTCATTACCGTCCATAGTGGGGTTTCATCACCGTCCACAGTGGGGTTTCATTACCGTCACAGTGGGGTTTCATTACCGGTGGGGTTTGATCACCGTCCACAGTGGGGTTTCATTACCGTCCACAGTGGGGTTTCATTACCGTCCACAGTGGGGTTTCATCACCGTCCACAGTGGGGTTTCATTACCGTCATCAGTGGGGTTTCATTACCGTCCACAGTGGGGTTTCATTACCGTCCACAGTGGGGTTTCATCACCGTCCACAGTGGGGTTTCATTACCGTCCACAGTGGGGTTTCATTACCGTCCACAGTGGGGTTTCATTACCGTCCACAGTGGGGTTTCATAACCGTCCACAGTGGGGTTTCATAACCGTCCACAGTGTGATTATTGATGTCACCTTATTGATGTTATATCCACTTCAGTCAGTGTAGAGGAAGGGGAGGAGACAGATTAAAGAAGGATTTGTAGAGTCCATCCCCCGAGGAATTGAGCCTGTTCTGAGGTGTTCCTAATTTTTGGTATACCCAGTGTACATTGTCCTCAATTACACCAATTTATCTTTACGCGTGTAATGAATATTTTCTCTCTTTTTTGTTGATGCTGAAAGTACCAAACACTTATCTTCCTCCTTACGATGAAACGACCCTTTAATATAATGCATTATTAAACCCTCTACTGTTTTACATTTACCAAGAACCTCACTTTAGCTCTGACAAGCATCCCAAATGGCACCCTATCACCTAGTTAGTGCACTACTTTTAAACCAGGGCCCGTAGGGAATCCCATAGTACTCTGGTCCAAAGTAGAGTACCTAAATAGGAGCTTAGGCTGCCATTTGGGACACGGTCCCCCGGTGTAATTAATGGAGCGGCCGTTCTGCCTCCCTACGTCAGGTTCTGGTCATTTATCAGGACGGCGCTAATGAACACTTACAGAGGAGTTCTTCTCTCTCTGTAAGTTAGATAGAAAGAGTGTGTTTCCTGCTGGTTGGTTAACATTATAACCTTTCTAATGTCATTACGGCTGTGTTACAGTTGGACTGTAATGTAGTACTCAACACTCTGGAGTGTAAACTCACTTACTCATTCGTCGGCTGTAATTCCGCGTTCCTAACATCGGCCACTCAAAGCAGGACATGTAAACAGTAGAATAATGAGCTGCTATTTCTTATTAGAGCTTGGTGAGAGTGTGGTTGTCCTATGGTTTAAAAAAAATAATAATTAAACGTTTTTATTTAACGTTTATTTAACTCGATTATTTTGCATACAACATTCCCATAAAAATGGCCATCATTGTAAATAAGAATTTGTTCTTAACTGACTTGCATAGTTAAATAAAGGCCATTTTTATTTAAATATAGATTCATTAAAAAAATATATATATGAAAAAAGTAAAGTTCTGAGAACCATACAGTATGTTTTTTTAGATGGGATTTCCAGTAGTTCAGCATAACTGTTTCTACAGGTTTCCTCATGGTTCTATGTTCTCATGGTTCATGTTCGCAGAACATTATTTAAAACCTACCAAGGAAAACCTTCAGGGAACCATAGTAAAACAGTTCCCAGAATTAATGGATGGATTTGTTTAGTAATCTCATCAGAAGAGCCAATTAACTCCTTCTGTTTATAAAACGCCTCAAAATATGATACGTACAAGTAAGAAAAGCAGAACAGAACAAGGTAGAACCTTTGGCATCACAAACACCCAGCGGTTTGATTTCAATGTAGCGTCTCTATATTCCATCCATCCCTCTATCTCTCCATCCCTCCATCCCTCCATCCCTCTATCCCTCTATCCCTCCATCCCTCCATCCCTCCTTCCCTCCTTCCCTCCATCCCTCCATCCCTCCTTCCCTCCATCTCTCTTTCCCTCTATCCCTCCATCCCTCCATCCCTCCTTCCCTCCATCCCTCCATCCCTCTATCCCTCCTTCCCTCTATCTCTCCATCCCTCCTTCCCTCCATCCCTCTATCTCTCTATCCCTCCATCCCTCCTTCCCTCCATCCCTCCATCCCTCCATCCCTCTATCCCTCCTTCCCTCTATCTCTCCATCCCTCCTTCCCTCCATCCCTCCTTCCCTCCATCCATCCATCCATCCTTCCCTCCATCCCTCCATCCCTCCATCCCTCCATCCATCCCTCCATCCCTCTATCCCTCCATCTCTCCATCCCTCCATCCCTCTATCCCTCCATCCCTCCATCCCTCTATCCCTCCTTCCCTCTATCTCTCCATCCCTCCTTCCCTCCATCCCTCCTTCCCTCTATCTCTCTATCCCTCCTTCCCTCCTTCCATCCATCCCTCTATCCCTCCATCCCTCCTTCCCTCCTTCCATCCATCCCTCTATCCCTCCATCCCTCCTTCCCTCCTTCCCTCCATCCCTCCATCCCTCTATCCCTCCATCCATCCATCCCTCCTTCCCTCTATCCCTCCATCCCTCTATCTCTCTATCCCTCCTTCCCTCCATCCCTCTATCCCTCTATCCCTCCATCCCTCCTTCCCTCCTTCCCTCCATCCCTCCATCCCTCTATCCCTCTATCCCTCCATCCCTCCTTCCCTCCTTCCCTCCATCCCTCCATCCCTCTATCCCTCCATCCCTCCATCCCTCCATCCCTCCATCCCTCTATCCCTCCATCCATCCATCCCTCCTTCCCTCTATCCCTCCATCCCTCTATCCCTCCTTCCCTCCATCCCTCCATCCCTCTATCCCTCCATCCCTCCTTCCCTCCTTCCCTCCATCCCTCCATCCCTCCATCCCTCCATCTCTCCATCTCTCCATCCCTCCATCCCTCTATCCCTTCTTCCCTCCATCCCTCCATCTCTCCATCCCTCCATCTCTCTATCCCTCTATCCCTCCATCCCTCCTTCCCTCCTTCCCTCTATCCCTCTATCCCTCTATCCCTCTATCCCTCTATCCCTCCATCCCTCCATCCCTCCTTCCCTCTATCCCTCTATCCCTCCTTCCCTCCTTCCCTCTATCCCTCTATCCCTTCTTCCCTCCATCCCTCCATCTCTCCATCCCTCCATCTCTCTATCCCTCTATCCCTCCATCCCTCCTTCCCTCTATCCCTCCTTCCCTCCATCCCTCCATCTCTCTATCCCTCTATCCCTCTATCCCTCCATCCCTCCATCTCTCTATCCCTCTATCCCTCCATCCCTCCTTCCCTCTATCCCTCCTTCCCTCCATCCCTCCATCTCTCTATCCCTCTATCCCTCCATCCCTCTATCCCTCCATCCCATCCCTCTATCCCTCTATCCCTCTATCCCTCCATCCCTCCTTCCCTCCATCTCTCTGTCCCTCTATCCCTCTATCCCTCCATCTCTCTATCCCCCATCCCTCCTTCCTTCCATCATTATATCCCTCCATCATTCTATCCCTCCATCTCTCTATCCTTCCATCATTATATCCCTCCATCTCTCCATCCATCCATCCCTTCATCCCACAACAGCCTCCTGAAGAATGTGTATAATGTACAGCACCCAGGAGGAAGTGATAGTGCCTTTTTTGGGGGGGTTAAACAATAATAAACAGATTATTAGAAAATTCTCCAAATTTACTCAGGCAAGGCCCAGAGCACCACAGTACTGCTACTGTAGAACAGAGTATATGGCCCAGAGCCCCACAGTACTGCTACTGCAGAACAGAGTATATGGCCCAGAGCACCACAGTACTGCTACTGTAGAACAGAGTATATGGCCCAGAGCCCCACAGTACTGCTACTGCAGAACAGAGTATATGGCCCAGAGCCCCACAGTACTGCTACTGCAGAATAGAGTATATGGCCCAGAGCCCCACAGTACTGCTACTGCAGAACAGAGTATATGGCCCAGAGCCCCACAGTACTGCTACTGTAGAACAGAGTATATGGCCCAGAGCCCCACAGTGATGCTACTGCAGAACAGAGTATATGGCCCAGAGCCCCACAGTGATGCTACTGCAGAACAGAGTATATGGCCCAGAGCCCCACAGTACTGCTACTGCAGAATAGAGTATATGGCCCAGAGCCCCACAGTACTGCTACTGCAGAACAGAGTATATGGCCCAGAGCCCCACAGTACTGCTACTGTAGAACAGAGTATATGGCCCAGAGCCCCACAGAACTGCTACTGCAGAACAGAGTATATGGCCCAGAGCCCCACAGTGATGCTACTGCAGAACAGAGTATATGGCCCAGAGCCCCACAGTGATGCTACTGCAGAACAGAGTATATGGCCCAGAGCCCCACAGTGATGCTACTGCAGAACAGAGTATATGGCCCAGAGCCCCACAGTACTGCTACTGCAGAACAGAGTATATGGCCCAGAGCCCCACAGTACTGCTACTGTAGAACAGAGTATATGGCCCAGAGCCCCACAGTGATGCTACTGCAGAACAGAGTATATGGCCCAGAGCCCCACAGTGATGCTACTGCAGAACAGAGTATATGGCCCAGAGCCCCACAGTATTGCTACTGCAGAACAGAGTATATGGCCCAGAGCCCCACAGTACTGCTACTGCAGAACAGAGTATATGGACCAGAGCCCCACAGTGATGCTACTGCAGAACAGAGTATATGGCCCAGAGCCCCATAGTGATGCTACTGCAGAACAGAGTATATGGCCCAGAGCCCCACAGTGATGCTACTGCAGAACAGAGTATATGGCCCAGAGCCCCACAGTGATGCTACTGCAGAACAGAGTATATGGCCCAGAGCCCCACAGTACTGCTACTGCAGAACAGAGTATATGGCCCAGAGCCCCAGAGTGATGCTACTGTAGAACAGAGTATATGGCCCAGAGCCCCACAGTACTGCTACTGTAGAACAGAGTATATGGCCCAGAGCCCCAGAGTGATGCTACTGTAGAACAGAGTATTTGCTAAGCTATTTGCTTACCTTGTCATTTTGCCAAAAAAAGATATACTTGCTAATTATTTTTGAATAATGCAATTAAGATATGCATATTTAGCATACATTCCACAGTGGGGAATGTATTAGTCAGCAGATAGTGGGTGTGTACTGTGCTGTGTGTGTTGTGTGTGTTGTGTGTGCTGTGTGTGTGCTGTGTGTGTGTGCTGTGCTGTGTGTGTTGTGTGTGTTGTGTGTGCTGTGTGTGCTGTGTGTGTTGTGTGTGCTGTGTGTGTTGTGTGTGCTGTGTGTGCTGTGTGTGTTGTGTGTGCTGTGTGTGTGCTGTGTGTGTGTGCTGTGCTGTGTGTGTGTGCTGTGCTGTGTGTGTGTGCTGTGCTGTGTGTGTTGTGTGTGTTGTGTGTGCTGTGTGTGTTGTGTGTGCTGTGTGTGTTGTGTGTACTGTGCTGTGTGTGTGCTGTGTGTGTGTGTGTGTGTGTTGTGTGTGCTGTGTGTGTGCTGTGTGTGTGTGCTGTGTGTGTGTGCTGTGCTGTGTGTGTTGTGTGTGTTGTGTGTGCTGTGTGTGTTGTGTGTACTGTGCTGTGTGTGTGCTGTGTGTGTGTGTGTGTGTGTTGTGTGTGCTGTGTGTGTGCTGTGTGTGTGTGCTGTGTGTGTGCTGTGTGTGCTGTGTGTGTAAGTGGCACGTGGCAGGCAGCACGTAACAGCAGTAGGGTATGGAGTAGCCAGTCTCTGGTGACAGTGTGGCAGCGGCTGAGAGGAGAGAGGAGCAGGAAAAGAGAGGAGAGGAGAGTGGAGAGGGTAGGAGAAGAGAGAGGGTAGGAGAGAGGAGATAGGTAGGAGAGGAAATGTTAGGAGAGAGGAGAGGGTAAGAGAGGAGAGAGGCTAGGAGAGGAGAGAGGATAAGAGAGGAGAGAGGCTAGGAGAGGAGAGAGGGTAGGAGAGGAGAGAGGGTAGGAGAGAGGCTAGGAGAGGAAATGGTAGGAGAGAGGAGAGGGTAGGAGAGGAGAGAGGCTAGGAGAGGAGAGGAGAGGAGAGGAGAGGAGAGGAGAGGAGAGGAGAGGAGAAAGGGTAGGAAAGGCACAACATTAATCTCTGGCTGTTCCCGGGGACATACATATATATACAGTAGGATAGGGAGGGGGCAGAGGGAGAGAGAAAGAAAGAAAGAAAGAAAGAAAGAGAGAAAGAAAGAAAGAAAGAAAGAAAGAAAGAAAGAGAGAAAGAAAGAAAGAAAGAAAGAAAGAAAGAAAGAAAGAAAGAAAGAAAGAAAGAGAGAGAGAGAGAGAGAGAGAGAGAGAGAGAGAGAGAGAGAGAGAGAGAGAGAGCAAGTCAGTGACATTTTGGATTAATGCACATTTCACGCATACAATTCTAAGGACACGCCTTACCCCAGGTGTGTGTGCCAGTCTAGCTCAGCTCTCTCTCCCTGGAGTGGGCACCTCTGTGAGGTGAGTGGTGGGCGGCAGGCGAGCAGCAGTGCCAACCATACTTACCACCCTAATGAGCTGCAGCTGTCTGCAGCACTGTGGAGGAGAGGAGAGAGGGATGAGGAGAGAAAGAGGAGAGGAGAGAGGGCTGAGGAGAGAAGAGAAAGAGTAGAGGGCTGAGGAGAGAAGAGAAAGAGGATGAGAGGAGAGAGGAATGAGGAGAAGAGAGAAATAGGAGGAGAGGAGAGAGGGATGAGGAGAAGAGAGAAAGAGGAGGAGAGGAGAGAGGGATGAGAGGAGAGTAGAGCAGGAGAGCAGAGAGGGAAGAGGAGAGGAGGGGATGAGAGGAGAGAGGGATGAGGAGAGGAGAGGAGAAGAGAAGGTGACTGAGGTAGCAGGGCTGGCATAAGAGGCAATTTATGCTTGATCTGAAAATGTGGTCAGAGGCTCCATATGGATGGTGTGGCGGTGCATTCGGAGGCAGAGGCCAGGTTGAGCTCCGAACCGCATCGCCGTGCGCCTCTCAGATTCTAGAACAATGCGGAGGGCTCCGTTAGAGCTCCGAACCGCATCGCCGTGCGCCTCTCAGATTCTAGAACAATGCGGAGGGCTCCGTTAGAGCTCCGAACCGCATCGCCGTGCGCCTCTCAGATTCTAGAACAATGCGGAGGGCTCCGTTAGAGCTCCGAACCGCATCGCCGTGCGCCTCTCAGATTCTAGAACAATGCGGAGGGCTCCGTTAGAGCTCCGAACCGCATCGCCGTGCGCCTCTCAGATTCTAGAACAATGCGGAGGGCTCCGTTAGAGCTCCGAACCGCATCGCCGTGCGCCTCTCAGATTCTAGAACAATGCGGAGGGCTCCGTTAGAGCTCCGAACCGCATCGCCCTGCGCCTCTCAGATTCTAGAACAATGCGGAGGGCTCCGTTAGAGCTCCGAACCGCATCGCCGTGCGCCTCTCAGATTCTAGAACAATGCGGAGGGCTCCGTTAGAGCTCCGAACCGCATCGCCGTGCGCCTCTCAGATTCTAGAACAATGCGGAGGGCTCCGTTAGAGCTCCGCACCGCATCGCCGTGCGCCTCTCAGATTCTAGAACAATGCGGAGGGCTACGTTAGAGCTCCGCACCGCATCGCCGTGCGCCTCTCAGATTCTAGAACAATGCGGAGGGCTACGTTAGAGCTCCGCACCGCATCGCCGTGCGCCTCTCAGATTCTAGAACAATGCGGAGGGCTCCGTTAGAGCTCCGAACCGCATCGCCCTGCACCTCTCAGATTCTAGAACAATGCGGAGGGCTACGTTAGAGCTCCGAACCGCATCGCCGTGCCCCTCTCAGATTCTAGAACAATGCGGAGGGCTCCGTTAGAGCTCCGAACCGCATCGCCGTGCGCCTCTCAGATTCTAGAACAATGCGGAGGGCTCCGTTAGAGCTCCGTACAGCATCGCCGTGCGCCTCACAGATTCTAGAACATTGCGGAGGGCTACGTTAGAGCTCCGCATTGACTTGATTGGTTGACGGTAGGTGAGGGCGGGGAGGTCCTGTATAACCACAAACTCACTTCCTTGACGACTTCCTTGACAACAGCACTGCTCTGCTCAGCGAAGCACAGGAAGTATGAAAGTATGCTGCAAGACCAATGCAGACGTCGGAGAGACCACACAGCGCGTTTAACTCACCACTACCACCACCACTACCACCACCACCACCACTCTCACCACCACCACCACCACCATTACCACCACCACCACCACCACTCTCACCACCACTACCACCACCATTACCACCACCACCACCACTCTCACCACCACTACCACCACCATTACCACCACCACCACCACTACCACCACCACTACCACCACCATTACCACCACCATTACCACCACCACCACCACTACCACCACCACTACCACCACCTCTACCACCACCTCTACCACCACCTCTACCACCACCTCTACCACCACCACCACTACCACCACCTCTACCACCACCATTACCACCACCACCCTCCACAACACTATGTCACCAGGACGTATACAGGATACTACCCTCTACAACACTATGTCACCAGGACCTATACAGGATACTACCCTCTACAACACTATGTCACCAGGACGTATACAGGATACTACCCTCCACAACATAACCTTCACTATGTCACCAGGACATATACAGGATACTACCCTCTACAACACTATGTCACCAGGACATATACAGGATACTACCCTCCACAACATAACCTTCACTATGTCACCAGGACGTATACAGGTTACTACCCTCTACAACACTATGTCACCAGGACGTATACAGGTTACTACCCTCTACAACACTATGTCACCAGGACATATACAGGATACTACCCTCCACAACACTATGTCACCAGGACATATATAGGATACTACCCTCCACAACACTATGTCACCAGGACATATACAGGATACTACCCTCCACAACACTATGTCACCAGGACATATACAGGATACTACCCTCCACAACACTATGTCACCAGGACATATACAGGATACTACCCTCCACAACATAACCTTCACTATGTCACCAGGACATATACAGGATACTACCCTCCACAACACTATGTCACCAGGACATATACAGGATACTACCCTCCACAACATAACCTTCACTATGTCACCAGGACGTATACAGGTTACTACCCTCCACAACACTATGTCACCAGGACGTATACAGGATACTACCCTCTACAACACTATGTTACCAGGACATATACAGGATACTACCCTCCACAACACTATGTCACCAGGACATATACAGGATACTACCCTCCACAACACTATGTCACCAGGACATATACAGGATACTACCCTCCACAACACTATGTCACCAGGACATATACAGGATACTACCCTCCACAACACTATGTCACCAGGACATATACAGGATACTACCCTCCACAACACTATGTCACCAGGACATATACAGGATACTACCCTCCACAACACTATGTCACCAGGACATATACAGGATACTACCCTCTACAACACTATGTCACCAGGACATATACAGGATACTACCCTCTACAACACTATGTCACCAGGACCTATACAGGATACTACCCTCCACAACACTATGTCACCAGGACGTATACAGGATACTACCCTCCACAACACTATGTCACCAGGACATATACAGGATACTACCCTCCACAACACTATGTCACCAGGACCTATACAGGATACTACCCTCCACAACACTATGTCACCAGGACGTATACAGGATACTACCCTCCACAACACTATGTCACCAGGACATATACAGGATACTACCCTCCACAACACTATGTCACCAGGACATATACAGGATACTACCCTCCACAACATAACCTTCACTATGTCACCAGGACATATACAGGATACTACCCTCCACAACACTATGTCACCAGGACATATACAGGATACTACCCTCCACAACACTATGTCACCAGGACATATACAGGATACTACCCTCCACAACACTATGTCACCAGGACATATACAGGATACTGCCCTCCACAACACTATGTCACCAGGACATATACAGGATACTACCCTCCACAACACTATGTCACCAGGACATATACAGGATACTACCCTCCACAACACTATGTCACCAGGACATATATAGGATACTACTCTCCACAACACTATGTCACCAGGACATATACAGGATACTACCCTCCACAACACTATGTCACCAGGACATATACAGGATACTACCCTCCACAACACTATGTCACCAGGACATATACAGGATACTACCCTCCACAACACTATGTCACCAGGACATATACAGGATACTACCCTCTACAACATAACCTTCACTATGTCACCAGGACATATACAGGATACTACCCTCCACAACACTATGTCACCAGGACATATACAGGATACTACCCTCCACAACATAACCTACACTATGTCACCAGGACAAAAATAAGCATAACAGAAACCTGAAAACACCATCCAACCTGAAACTGAGTGAGAAATGTTTAGCTTGAATATAACGGCTATCGTCATATTCTTCCTCCTCCTCGGACGAGGAGAGGCGAGACGGATCGGACCAATACGCAGAGTGGTTAGGGTTCATAATGATTTATTATAACGAAACTGAATACTGAATTACAAAACAAATAAACAAAGTGCATAAACCGATACAGTACCGTGTGGTGCAACAAACACAGACACGGAAACAAACACCCAGAAAACACACGTGAAACCCAGGCTGCCTGAGTATGATTCTCAATCAGGGACAACGATTGACAGCTGTCTCTGATTGAGAATCATACCCGGCCGAACACAAACATCCCAACATAGAAAATCAAACATAGACAAACCCACCCAACTCACGCCCTGACCAACTAAATAAATACAAGAAAAAGGAAAACAGGTCAGGAACGTGACATTGAAGCTACTTTAAAAGCCAAGAAGAAAAAAATAGAATTATACATTTTACTTTATAAGGACTGAATGCTAAGTTAAAGGCTTCCAAGCTTGCTAGGACAGAACATATCTGACTGCAACTTCAATTTCCACTGAGGTGTGAAGTGAGAGGTGTCAAAGCCCTTGAGCCCAACAATGACAGGAGAGTTTCACAGCCTCCCCCAACCAAATGCAGAGGTCTTTGAAGCCCCCTCCCGCTGTGTAGAGGTCATTACAATACCCCTCGGATGTAAAAAAATAACAAGGCACGGAAAGAGTACAAAAATAAGATCCTTATGGAAAAACAAGAGACGCTTTTCGCTGACTGCAATAAAAATGGGAACTTAAGCAACTGAATCTTCCACGCAGAACATCCCCTGGCATGGCGCTGTGCTATATTAACACACCAACCCCTCTGTTAAGATGGGTGGAAACTCAGGATACTAGACAACCAGGACTCTGTGTCAGCCAATGTCAACCTGTACAAATCTGGAACAGTATTGGTACAGGGTAAACCCCCAAACAATTTCTTGCTAGACTTTCACATAATCAAAGAGCAGGAGGAGAAGTGGAGTTGGAGAGAGATATGTCTGCAATCTGGACTGTGGTGAGACAACATCAACAGGAGAAAGAGCAGGAGCAGGAGAAGAACAGAGCACTAGAGGAGAGGATCAGACTGCTGGAGGAGAGGGAGAGGGGGATAGAGGAGAGGATCAGACTGCTGGAGGAGAGGTGGAGGGGGATGGAGGAGAGGATCAGACTGCTGGAGGAGAGGGAGAGGGGGATGGAGGAGAGGATCAGACTGCTGGAGGAGAGGGTGAGGGGGATGGAGGAGAGGATCAGACTGCTGGAGGAGAGGTGGAGGGGGATGGAGGAGAGGATCAGACTGCTGGAGGAGAGGGAGAGGGGGATGGAGGAGAGGATCAGACTGCTGGAGGAGAGGGTGAGGGGGATGGAGGAGAGGATCAGACTGCTGGAGGAGAGGGTGAGGGGGATGGCACGTGACAGAGAACAAGCCATTAGAGAGCTGGCCACTCCCACAGAGAAAACAGCAGAACAGTCCACCTCAGATCCTGACCAAAGTCTGGACACCACAGCAGAACAGTTCACCCTAGACCCTGACCAAAGTCTGGACACCACAGCAGAACAGTTCACCCTAGACCCTGACCATAGCCTCAACATTACAGCAGAACAGACAAATTGTCACGCCCTGATCTGTTTCACCTGTCCTAGTGCTTGTCTCCACCCCCCTCCAGGTGTCACCCATCTACCCCATTATCCCCTGGGTATTTATACCTGTGTTCTCTGTCTGTCTGTGCCAGTTCGTCTTGTATGTCCTCCCGTGTCTGCACCCCCCCCCCCCCCCTGTCAGCCACCCTGATAGGTCTCCTGACACCCCCCCACACACACCCACTGAGGACATACACAAGACACAGATTGTACTCCTTATGGACTCAAACAGGAAATATATACAAGAAAACAAAAATGTCCCAAACAAACAGTGTCTGAACTCTGGTGTCCAACACGAAAGTCACATACACCCAGGCCGTGAGCAGGAAAACAGGCCCAACCCCCACTCTTACACTAGCCCAAGCCAATGGAATGTACCAGATGCTCAGCTGTCTCTGCTCACACTTAATGGCCTGAGGCCAAACCACACGACCAACAACATTGGACACTTTATGGAACACAAAGCCTTCACTATCTCATCCTGGAATATCTAAGGCCTGAGGTCATCTGCCTTTGGCCTAAAGAGCACGAACCTGGAAATTAGAAATACAGACATTGTCATCCGACAAGACACATGGTATAGAGGAGACGAACCCACTGGTCGCCCTCTAGGTTACAGAGAGCTGATAGTCCCATCCACCACACTACCAGGTGTGAAACAGGGAATGGACTCAGGGGGTATGCTAATTTGCTATTGAACAGACCTAACTCACTCTATTAAATTAGTCAAAAAAGGAACATTTTACATTTGGCTAGAAATTCAAAAGGAAATGATCTCAACAGAGAAAAATGTCCTCCGATGTGCTACTTACAGTGGCTTGCGAAAATATTCACCCCCCTTGGCATTTTCCCTATTTTGTTGCCTTACAACCTGGAAGTAAAATAGATTTTGGGGGTTTGTATCATTTGATTTACACAACATGCCTACCACTTTGAAAATGCAAAATATTTTTTATTGTGAAACAAACAAGAAATAAGACAAAAATTTAAAAAAACTTGAGCGTGCATAACTATCCCTCCCAAAGTCAATACTTTGTAGAGCCCCCTTTTGCAGCAAATACAGCTGCAAGTCTCTTGGGGTATGTCTCTATAAACTTGCCACATCTAATCACTGGGATTTTTGCCCATTCTTCAAGGCAAAACTGCTCCAGCTCCTTCAAGTTGGATGGGTTCCGCTGGTGTACAGCAATCTTTAAGTTAAGTCAATTGGATTGGGATCTGGGCTTTGATCCAAGACATTCAATCCAAGACATTTAAATGTTTCCCCTTAACTTCTTGACGCTAGGGGTCAGATTCTTTTTGATTTTTAATAACGTTCCCAAGGTAAACGGACTATTTCTCAGGTCCAGATCGTAGAATATGCATATAATTTACAGATTAGGATAGAAAACACTCCAAAGTTTCCAAAACTGTCAAAATATTGTCTGTGAGTATAAGGCAAAAACCTGAGGAAATCTAACCCGGAAGTGATTATTATTTATTTTTTTATCTGTGTTTTATTTCCTGTCTTTCTTCCATTTAAAGGGGTATCAACCAGATTCCTTTTCCAATGGCTTCCTCAGGCTGTGACCAGGCTTTAGACATTGTTTCAGGCTTTTATTTTGAAAAATGAGCAAGATTTTTCAAAACTAGTCAGGTGTTCTTTGATTAGTTCCTGCGCGCGAGAGGGGTAGCTCTCCATTTTCTTTCTCTCTTTTATTGAATAGGTTACGGTCCGGTTGAAATATTATCGATTATGTTTGGTAACTTCTCTCAGCTACGGATCCATTTTACGGGATCACTTTCCTACACAACCACTAGGGCGCCAAATGCAAAAATATTACTACAAATATTTACAATCATGCAATCACAAGTGAAATATACCAAAACACAGTTTAGCTTGTTGTTAATCCACCTATCGTGTCAGATTTTGAAAATATACTTTACAGCGAAAGAAATCCAAGCTTTTGTGAGTGTAGCTTCCAATGCTACAACAAGATAGCCTTATATTAGCTTGGTTAGCTTGGTCACGAAAGTCAGAAAATCAATGAAATTAATCGCTTACCTTTGATAATCTTCTGATGTTTCCACTCACGAGACTCCCAGTTACACAACAAATGTTATTTTTGTTCGATAAATATTACTTTTATCACCAAAAAACGCCATTTGGGTTGCGCATTATGCTCAGAAAATCAAAGCCGTGTTCAGTTCGACATATTCCAAAAAGTATCCGTAAAGATCGTAGAAACAGTGAAGGTGTAAACTTGGCAGTAGAAAACCTAAACAGTATATTTGACCGCTAAGCTTCCCTATCAAATCTAACAATTACTAGCAGAAAGCCTAAGAAAATTAATAACAATGACAAATGGTTTGATGTAGAATGCAAAAACCTAAGAAAGAAATTGAGAAGTCTATTCAACCAAAAACTATGGTGAATCACTAAAACATTACAGAAATACACTACGGAAAAAGAAGGAACAGCACGTCAGAAATCAGCTCAATGTAATTGAAGAATCTATAGACTCTAAGCGCTTCTGGGAAAATTGGAAAACACTAAACAAACAACAACACAAAGAATTATCTATCCAAAACGGATATGTGTGGATAAACCACTTCTCCAACCCTTTTGGCTCTATAACAATGAACAAACAGCAAAAACACATACATGGTCAAATATAAATCTTAGAATCAACTATTAAAGACTACCACAACTCACTGGATTCTCCAATCACCTTGAATGAACTACAGGATAAAATTCAAACCCTCCAACCCAAAAAGGCCTGTGGTGTTGATGGTATCCTAAATTAAATGCTAAAATATACAGACAATAAATTCCAATTGGCTATACTAAAACTCTTTAACATTATCCTGACCTCTGGCATATTCCCCAATATTTGTAACGAAGGACTGATCACACCAATCCACAAAAGTGGAAACAAATTTGATCCCAATAACTACCGTGCGATATGCGTCAACAGCAACCTTGGGAAAATCCTTTGCATTATCATTAACAGCAGACTCGTACATTTCCCCAGTGAAAAGAATGTACTGAGCAAATGTCAAATAAGATTTTACCAAATTACCGTACAACAGACCACGTATTCACCCTGCACACACTAATTGACAAAGAAACACACCAAAACAAAGGCAAAATCTTCTCATGCTTTGTTGATTTCAAAAAAGCTTTTGACTCAGTTTTGCATGAGGGTCTACTATAAAAATGTATGGAAAGTGGTGTTGGGGAGAAAAACTTATGACATTAAATAATCCATGTACACAAACAGCAAGTGTGCGGTTAAAATTAGCCAAAAACACACATTTCTTAAGCCCCACCCTCTTCAACATATACAGTACCAGTCAAAAGTTTGGACACACCTACTCATTCAAGGGTTTTTCTTTATATTTACTATTTTCTACATTGTAGAATAATAGTGAAGCCATCAAAACTATGAAATAACACATATGGAATCATTTCAGCTGTTCTGCCTGCGGTTATGGAACCGCCACCTGTCCCAGACCTGTTGTTTTTCAACTCTTAATGATCAGCTATGAAAAGCCAACTGAAAATTATTCATGATTATTATTTGACCATGCTTGTCACTTATGAACATTTTTGAACATCTTGGCATAGTTCTGTTATAATCTCCACCCGGCACAGCCAGAAGAGGACTGGCCACCCCTCATAGCCTGGTTCCTCTCTAGGTTTCTTCCTAGGTTTTGGCCTTTCTAGGGAGTTTTTCCTAGCCACCGTGCTTCTACACCTGCATTCTAGCTGTTTGGGGTTTTAGGCTGGGTTTCTGTACAGCACTTCGAGATATTATCTGATGTACGAAGGGCTATATAAAATAAAATTGATTGATTGATTGATCGATGTAGTAACCAAAAAAGTGTTCAAAGTAGCCACCCTTTGCCTTGATGACAGCTATGCACACTCTTGGCATTCTCTCAACCAGCTTCATGAGGAATGCTTTTCCAACAGTCTTGAAGGAGTTCCCACATATGCTGAGCACTTGTTGGCTGATTTTGTTTCACTCTGCGGTCCAACTCATCCCAAACCATCTCAATTGGGTTGAGGTTGGGTGATTGTGGAGGCCAGGTCATCTGATGCAGCACTCCATCACTCTCCTTATTGGCCAATAGCCCTTATACAGCCTGGAAGTGTGTGTTGGGTCATTGTCCTGTTGAAAAACAAATGATAGTCCCACTAAGCCCAAACCAGATGGGATGGTGTATCACTGCAGAATGCTGTGGTAGCCACGCTGGTTAAGAGTGCCTTGAATTCGAAATAAATCACAGACAGTGTCACCATCAAAGCACCCCCACACCATTACACCTCCTCCTCCATGCTTCACAGTGGGAACCACACATCCGCTCACCTACTCTGCGTCTCACAAAGACACGGCGGTTGCAACCAAAAACCTCTCATTTGGACTCATCAGACCAAAAGACAGATTTCCACCGGTCTAATGTCCATTGTTCTCTTCTTCTTATTGGTGTCCTTTAGTAGTGGTTTCTTTGTAGCAATTCAACCCTGAAGGCCTGATTCACACAGTCTCCTCTGAAAAGTTGATGTTGAGATGTGTCTGTTACTTGAACTCTGTGAAGCATTTATTTGGGCTACAATTTCTGAGACTGGTAACTCTAATGAACTTATCCTGTGCAGCAGAGGTAACTCTGGGTATTCCTTTCCTGTGGCGGTCCTCATGAGAGACAGTTTCATCATAGCGCTCGAAGGTTTTTGCGACTGCACTCGAAGAATCTTTCAAAGTTCTTGACATTTTCCGGATTGACTGACCTTCATGTCTTAAAGTAATGATGGACTGTCGTTTCTATTTGTTTATTTGAGCTGTTCTTGCCATAAGATGGACTTGGTCTTTTACCAAATAGGGCTATCTTCTGTATACCCCCCTACCTTGTCACAACACAACAGGTAACTTCCACAAACGATCTGAGAGACGAGGAAATAAGGGCCTTCTATGCCATCAAAATGAACATAAAATTTGACATACCAATTATGATCTGGCTAAAAATACTTGAATCCGTTATAGAACCCATTGCCCTTTATGGTTGTGAGGTTTGGGGTCCGCTCACCATTTAAGAATTCACAAAATGGGACAAATACCAAATGAAGACTTTGCATTCAGAATTCTGCAAAAATACCGCGTAAAACACCAAATAATGCATGCAGGCCGATACCTGCTAATTATCAAAATCCAGAAAAGAGCGGTTAAATTCTACAACCACCTAAAAGGAAGCGATTCCCAAACCTTCCATAACAAAGCCATCATCTACAGAGAGATGAACCTGGAGATGAGTCCCCTAAGCAAGCAACACAATTAGACCCAACCATATCATGAGAAAACAAAAAGATAATTACTTGACACATTGGAAAGAATTAACAAAAAAACAGAGCAAATTAGAATGCTATTTGGCCCTAAACAGAGAGTATACCGTGTCAGAATACCTGACCACTGTGACTGACCCAAACTTAAGGAAAGCTTTGACTATGTACAGACTCAGTGAGCATATCCTTGCTATTGAGAAAGGCCGCTGTAGGCAGACCTGGCTCTCAAGAGAAGACAGGCTATGTGCACACTGCCCACAAAATGAGGTGGAAACTGAGCTGCACTTCCTAACCTCCTGCCAAATGTGTGACCATATTAGAGACACATATTTCCCTCAGATCACACAGATCCACAAAGAATTCGAAAAGAAAGCCAATTTTGATAAACTCCCATATCTACTGGGTGAAAAACCACAGTGTGACAAGACAGCAGCAAGATTTGTGACCTGAAAAGGACAACCAGTGAGGGCAACCAGTGAAGAACAAACACCATTGTGAATACAACCCATATTTATGTTTATTTATTTTTCCTTTTCTACTTGAACTATTTGCACATAATATGACATTTAAAATGTCTTTATACTTTTGGAACTTTTGTGAGTGTAATGTTGCCTGTATAATTATTCTTTTTTTAATTCACTTTTGTTTATTATTTATTTCACATGCTTTGGCAATGTAAACATATGTTGCTCATGCCAATAAATCTCTTAAAATGACATTGAAATTGATTTGAGAGAGAGAGGGGAGCAGAGGAGGCTGGTGGGAAGAGCTATAGGAGGACAGGCTCATTGTAATGGCAGGAGATGTGAGAAGGGAGTAAGAGAGAGCAGAAGGGAGAGGGGTAAGAGAGGGGGAGATGGGTAAGAGAGGGGGGAGGGGTACGAGAGGGGAGAGGGGTAAGAGAGGGGGAGAAGGGTAAGAGAGGGGGAGATGGGTAAGAGAGGGGAGAGGGGAGACGGGGAAGAGAGGGGAAGAGGGGAGAGGGGTAAGAGAAGAGAAGAGGGGTAATCTGTGGCCTGCAGCTATGAGAGGGGAGGATGGGGTGGGTTGGTGTTGGTGTTGGATGGGGGGTGGGGGGTTAATTTGAGCCCCAGCTGGCAAACTATGAGTTTCAGCATCATGTATTTATGTGCACAATAACAGGAATAGCTGTAAATGTGCAGCACTCTACTCGACGCATACATAGTGAAAAGTTTTACCGTCATGTCTGAATTTACATAATGATATTTATCCATAAATTCTCGTAATTTAATCCTGGTTGGATGATTCCTAGTATTTCCTGGTTACTCAAACCTGATTCCTAGTATTTCCTGGTTACTCAAACCGGATTCCTAGTATTTCCTGGTTATTCAAACCTGATTCCTAGTATTTCCTGGTTACTCAAACCTGATTCCTAGTTTTTCCTGGTTACTCAAACCTGATTCCTAGTATTTCCTGGTTACTCAAACCTGATTCATAGTATTTCCTGGTTACTCAAACCTGATTCATAGTATTTCCTGGTTATTCAAACCTGATTCCTAGTATTTCCTGGTTACTCAAACCTGATTCCTAGTATTTCCTGGTTACTCAAACCTGATTCCTAGTATTTCCTGGTTACTCAAACCTGATTCCTAGTATTTCCTGGTTACTCAACCTGATTCCTAGTATTTCCTGGTTACTCAAACCTGATTCCTAGTACTTCCTGGTTATTCAAACCTGATTCCTAGTATTTCCTGGTTATTCAAACCTGATTCCTAGTGTTTCCTGGTTATTCAAACCTGATTCCTAGTGTTTCCTGGTTATTCAAACCTGATTCCTAGTGTTTCCTGGTTATTCAAACCTGATTCCTAGTATTTCCTGGTTACTCAAACCTGATTCCTAGTATTTCCTGGTTATTTAAACCTGATTCCTAGTGTTTCCTGGTTATTCAAATCTGATTCCTAGTGTTTCCTGGTTATTCAAACCTGATTCCGTGATTCTTTCAACTGGGATTTCTGGAAAACCTGGGAACTTTGGTAAAGTATTCAACCCTAGACTGGAGTATTATTCAAACATAGACTGGAGTATTATTCAAACATAGACTGGAGTATTATTCAAACATAGACTGGAGTATTATTCCTTCCTTGACTGGAGGATTTTTCCTTCCTAGACTGGAGTATTTTCCCATCCTAGACTGGAGTATTATTCTTCCTAGACTGGAGTATTATTCCTTCCTAGACTGGAGTATTTTTACTTCCTAGAATCGAGTATTTTTTCTTGCTAGACTGGAGTATTTTCCCATCCTAGACTGGAGTATTATTCCTTCCTAGACTGGAGTATTTTCCCTTCCTAGACTGGAGTATTTTCCCTTCCTAGACTGGAGTATTTTCCCTTCCTAGACTGGAGTATTTTTCCTTCCTTGACTGGAGTATTTCCCATCCTAGACTGGAGTATTTTCCATTCCTAGACTGGAGTATTTCCCCATCCTAGACTGGAGTATTTCCCATCCTAGACGGGAGTATTTTCCCTTCCTAGACTGGAGTATTTTCCCTTCCTAGACTGGAGTATTTTCCCTTCCTAGACTGGAGTATTTTTCCTTCTTAGACTGGAGTATTTTTCAATCCTATACTGGAGTATTTTTCCTACCTAGACTGGAGTATTTTTCAATCCTAGACTGGAGTATTTTCCCATCCTAGACTGGAGTATTTTTCAATCCTAGACTGGAGTATTTTTCAAACCTAGACTGGAGTATTTTCTGAACCTAGACTGGAGTATATTTCAACCCTAGACTGGAGCATTTTTCAAACCTAGACTGGAGTATTTTTCATTCCTAGACTGGAGTAATTTTCAAACCTAGACTGGAGTATTTTTCAAACCTAGACTGGAGTATTTTTCAATCCTAGACTGGAGTATTTTCCCATCCTAGACTGGAGTATTTTTCAATCCTAGACTGGAGTATTTTTCAAACCTAGACTGGAGTATTTTCTGAACCTAGACTGGAGTATATTTCAACCCTAGACTGGAGCATTTTTCAAACCTAGACTGGAGTATTTTTCATTCCTAGACTGGAGTAATTTTCAAACCTATACTGGAGTATTTTTCAATCTTAGACTGGAGTATTTTTCAAACCCAGGCTGGAGTATTTTTCAAACCTAGACTGGAGTATTTTTCAAACCTATAGTGGAGTATTTTTCCTTCCTAGACTGGAGTATTTTTCAAACCTAGACTGGAATATTTTTCAAACCTAGACTGGAGTATTTTTCAAACCTAGACTGGAGTATTTTTCAAACATATACTGGAGTATTTTTCAATCCTAGACTGGAGTATTTTTCAAACATAGACTGGAGTATTTTTCAAACCTCGACTGGAGTATTTTTCAATCCTAGACTGGAGTATTTTTCAAACCTAGACTGGAGTATTTTTCCTTCCTAGACTGGAGTATTTTTCCTTCCTAGACTGGAGTATTTTTCCTTCCTAGACTGGAGTATTTTCCCATCCTAGACTGGAGTATTTTTCCTTCCTAGACTGGAGTATTTTCAATCCTAGACTGGAGTATTTTTCCTTCCTAGACTGGAGTATTTTTCAATCCTATACTGGAGTATTTTTCCTTCCTAGACTGGAGTATTTTTCAGTCCTAGACTGGAGTATTTTCCCATCCTAGGCTGGAGTATTTTTCAAACCTAGACTGGAGTATTTTTCAAGCCTAGACTGGAGTATTTTTCAATCCTAGACTGGAGTATTTTTTAAACCTAGACTGGAGTATGTTTCAATCCTATACTGGAGTATTTTTCCTTCCTAGACTGGATTATTTTTCAATCCTAGACTAAAGTATTTTTTCATCCTAGACTGGAGTATTTTCCCATCCTAGACTGGAGTATTTTTCCTTCCTAGACTGGAGTATTTTTTCATCCTAGACTGGAAAGTCATTTCCTTCCTAGACTGGAGTATGACAACACACATACTGTAGGACCACTTTCTGCCCCAGTCAGTCCTCCAGAGGCTCTCCAGCCATGGTGGGGAAGGAGTGGGGGGGGGGGGGGGGGCACGGTGATATTGGTGTGTGGGTAGGGATTGGGGGAGAACTCCGTAGTAGGTGACAGAAGGAGGCTAAAACCGGGGGGGGGGGGGGGGGGGGGGGGGGGGGCTATTCTCCACAGCCGCCCTCTGGTGCACGGAGATTGTTAGGAGTGTGTAGCGGAGGCGAAGTCAGGTGCAGGAGAGCAGAGTGTAGTGAACAAGCACACTTTTCATTCCGGTCAAACTGACAGCACACAGTAACATAAAATGTGCCCAAAACACGGAACATAGCCAAAAAGTAATGTAACAATATCCACAATATCAAAATACACGTAACACAAACAATCCCACACAAAGACATGATGGGGAAGAGAGGAAGAAATACATATGAATTGATTGGGGAATGAAAACCAGGTGTGGGGGAGAGGGGTAAGAGAGGGGGAGAAGGGTAGGAGTGCAGGGAACAAGACAAAACAAATGGATACATGAAAAATGGAGCGGCGATGGCTAGAAAGCAGGTGACGTCGACCGCCGAACGCCGCCCGAACAAGGAGAGGAGCCGACTTCGGCGGAAGTCGTGACAGAGATGAGGCGTGAGGAGTGATCAGAATCTGAAGGGTTTGCTCTGGGAACCGACCGACTGCCTTCTCCTGCCTTCCCAGAGCGCCTACATTCCTCACTTTCCTTTATCCGCTCACTCTCTCCTCTCCACCTCCTCCTCTCTCCTCTCACTCTCTCCTCTCCACCTCCTCCTCTCTCCTCTCACTCTCTCCTCTCCACCTCCTCCTCTCTCCTCTCACTCTCCTCCTCCTCTCTCCTCTCTGCTCTCACTCTCTCCTCTCACTCTCTCCTCTCCACCTCCTCCTCTCTCCTCTCACTCTCTCCTCTCACTCTCTCCTCTCCACCTCCCCCTCTCTCCTCTCCACCTCCTCCTCTCTCCTCTCACTCTCTCCTCTCACTCTCTCCTCTCCACCTCCCCCTCTCTCCTCTCACTCTCTCCTCTCCACCTCCCCCTCTCTCCTCTCCACCTCCTCCTCTCTCCTCTCACTCTCTCCTCTCCACCTCCTCCTCTCTCCTCTCCACCTCTCTCCTCTCACTCTCTCCTCTCCACCTCCTCCTCTCTCCTCTCTCCTCTCACTCTCCACCTCCTCTCTCCTCTCACTCTCTCCTCTCCACCTCCTCCTCTCTCCTCTCACTCTCTCCTCTCCACCTCCTCCTCTCTCCTCTCCACCTCCCCCTCTCTCCTCTCACTCTCTCCTCTCCACCTCCTCCTCTCTCCTCTCCACCTCTCTCCTCTCACTCTCTCCTCTCCACCTCCTCCTCTCTCCTCTCACTCTCCACCTCCTCCTCTCTCCTCTCACTCTCTCATTCTCCACCTCCTCCTCTCCACCTCCCACTCTCTCCTCTCCACCTCCTCCTCTCTCCTCTCCACCTCTCTCCTCTCACTCTCTCCTCTCCACCTCCTCTCTCCTCTCACTCTCTCCTCTCCACCTCTGTCCTCTCACTCTCTCCTCTCCTCTCCACCTCCTCCTCTCTCCTCTCACTCTCTCCTCTCCACCTTCTCCTCTCTCCTCTCACTCTCTCCTCTCCACCTCCTCCTCTCTCCTCTCTCCTCTCACTCTCCACCTCCTCCTCTCTCCTCTCACTCTCTCCTCTCCACCTCCTCCTCTCTCCTCTCACTCTCTCCTCTCCACCTCCTCCTCTCTCCTCTCCACCTCCCCCTCTCTCCTCTCACTCTCTCCTCTCCACCTCCTCCTCTCTCCTCTCCACCTCTCTCCTCTCACTCTCTCCTCTCCACCTCCTCCTCTCTCCTCTCACTCTCTCCTCTCCACCTCCTCCTCTCTCATCTCACTCTCTCCTCTCCACCTCCTCCTCTCTCCTCTCACTCTCTCCTCTCCACCTCCCCATCTCTCCTCTCACTCTCTCCTCTCCACCTCCTCCTCTCTCCTCTCTCCTCTCTCCTTTCCACCTCTCTCCTCTCATTCTCTCCTCTCCACCTCCTCCTCTCTCCTCTCACTCTCTCCTCTCCACCTCCTCCTCTCTCCTCTCACTCTCTCCACCTCCTCCTCTCTCCTCTCACTCTCTCCTCTCCACCTCCTCCTCTCTCCTCTCACTCTCTCCTCTCCACCTCCTCCTCTCTCCTCTCACTCTCTCCTCTCCACCTCCTCCTCTCTCCTCTCACTCTCTCCTCTCCCCCTCTCTCCTCTCACTCTCTCCTCTCCACCTCCCCCTCTCTCCTCTCACTCTCTTCTCTCCACCTCCTCCTCTCTCCTCTCTCCTCTCTCCTCTCCACCTCTCTCCTCTCACTCTCTCCTCTCCACCTCCTCCTCTCTCCTCTCACTCTCTCCTCTCCACCTCCTCCTCTCTCCTCTCACTCTCTCCTCTCCACCTCCTCCTCTCTCCTCTCACTCTCTCCTCTCCCCCTCTCTCCTCTCACTCTCTCCTCTCCACCTCCCCCTCTCTCCTCTCACTCTCTCCTCTACCACCTCCTCCTCTCTCCTCTCCACCTCTCTCCTCTCACTCTCTCCTCTCCACCTCTCTCCTCTCACTCTCTCCTCTCCTCTCCACCTCCTCCTCTCTCCTCTCCACCTCCTCCTCTCTCATCTCACTCTCTCCTCTCCACCTCCTCCTCTCTCCTCTCACTCTCTCCTCTCCACCTCCCCATCTCTCCTCTCACTCTCTCGTCTCCACCTCCTCCTCTCTCCTCTCTCCTCTCTCCTCTCCACCTCTCTCCTCTCATTCTCTCCTCTCCACCTCCTCCTCTCTCCTCTCACTCTCTCCTCTCCACCTCCTCCTCTCTCCTCTCACTCTCTCCACCTCCTCCTCTCTCCTCTCACTCTCTCCTCTCCACCTCCTCCTCTCTCCTCTCACTCTCTCCTCTCCACCTCCTCCTCTCTCCTCTCACTCTCTCCTCTCCACCTCCTCCTCTCTCCTCTCACTCTCTCCTCTCCCCCTCTCTCCTCTCACTCTCTCCTCTCCACCTCCCCCTCTCTCCTCTCACTCTCTCCTCTCCACCTCCTCCTCTCTCCTCTCTCCTCTCCACCTCTCTCCTCTCACTCTCTCCTCTCCACCTCCTCCTCTCTCACTCTCTCCTCTCCACCTCCTCCTCTCTCCTCTCACTCTCTCCTCTCCACCTCCTCCTCTCTCCTCTCACTCTCTCCTCTCCCCCTCTCTCCTCTCACTCTCTCCTCTCCACCTCCCCCTCTCTCCTCTCACTCTCTCCTCTACCACCTCCTCCTCTCTCCTCTCCACCTCTCTCCTCTCACTCTCTCCTCTCCACCTCCTCCTCTCTCCTCTCTCCTCTCACTCTCCACCTCCTCCTCTCTCCTCTCACTCTCTCCTCTCCACCTCCTCCTCTCTCCTCTCCTCTCCTCTCCACCTCCTCCTCTCCACCTCCCCCTCTCTCCTCTCACTCTCTCCTCTCACTCTCTCCTCTCCACCTCCCCCTCTCTCCTCTCACTCTCACTCTCTCCTCTCCACCTCCCCCTCTCTCTCCAGCGTGTCCGCCTCGACCGCCCGCCTGCTTTAAAAATAACTACAGATTAGGAGATGGAGCATGTTTAATATAATTACACATTGACTTCTTGTGATGCAGGAGCACGTGAGGCAGAGCTAATCCCTAAACAGCTACCTGCGGGGACGACGATGTGGAACAGCTGTTTGGACTGCAGCAACTGACCCGTGTGAACTAGGCTACTCTGCTCCACAATACAGCATTTTAATTACTGTTGTGATAAAGAAGCAATGGTTTCATCAATGGCTCTGTGGCCTTCGTAACACAATCACACGCAAACAAAAAAGACTACAGCTCAGCGGCGTGGCAGGAGGGGCCTTGGAAAAGACACGAGGCCGACCGTCGTAGATAATCTCTTTAGATAGTCCCGTTGTGTAGTTTATTTTATTAAGACCCACACATATCAGCAGCTACTCTTCCTGGGATCGACATAAAACGTACAAATACATGTAAACACAAATAAATAAATAAATAAATAAATAACAAATACATGACACACTACAGAACAGTTATAGACGAGATCAATCGAAGATATTACATAAGATATATTTAATTGAAACGTTGATTATTAATGTGCACCGTCCCCTTGTACAAATACAAAATAAACTCAAAAGTTATATTTTTAAGTAAAAATAATGTCTGGGCTTCACACGGTGTTCAACCACCAGGACTGACTGTCTCTGTATCTGTTATTGACATAAATTATAAGGAAGAAAACATGAGATCAGTAGCAGGGACATTGATGTGTCTGAGTGTTTTTTTTTACAATGATAACAATGTGGTGTTCTATATGAAAGCCTGTGACTGACATGGTACTTTGCAAAGTCATTCATTGGCATTATAACGTCCTTGTTACAGTCAGTACTGGCTAGGTAAACTAAACATTATAATATCCTTGTTACAGTCAGTACTGGCTAGGTAAACTAAACATTATAATATCCTTGTTACAGTCAGTACTGGCTAGGTAAACTAAACATTATAATATCCTTGTTACAGTCAGTACTGGCTAGGTAAACTAAACATTATAATATCCTTGTTACAGTACTGGCTAGGTAAACTAAACATTATAATATCCTTGTTACAGTACTGGCTAGGTAAACTAAACATTATAATATCCTTGTTACAGTACTGGCTAGGTAAACTAAACATTATAATATCCTTGTTACAGTACTGGCTAGGTAAACTAAACATTATAATATCCTTGTTACAGTACTGGCTAGGTAAACTAAACATTATAATATCCTTGTTACAGTACTGGCTAGGTAAACTAAACATTATAATATCCTTGTTACAGTCAGTACTGGCTAGGTAAACTAAACATTATAATATCCTTGTTACAGTCAGTACTGGCTAGGTAAACTAAACATTATAATATCCTTGTTACAGTCAGTACTGGCTAGGTAAACTAAACATTATAATATCCTTGTTACAGTCAGTACTGGCTAGGTAAACTAAACATTATAATATCCTTGTTACAGTCAGTACTGGCTAGGTAAACTAAACATTATAATATCCTTGTTACAGTCAGTACTGGCTAGGTAAACTAAACATTACATTATCCTTGTTACAGTACTGGGTAAATAAACTGGTGTTATAGTTTACATGATAACAGTAAAACATAATTTGTAATAATTGATTTACAACGGTTGCAATTTTTAAGAATCTGAGGACCTACAAGATCTTTTCAGCTTCCGTTTAAAACAAAATCGATCATCAGTTGTAATTTTAAGGAAAATACTGGAACATTGCTATGAAATGCAAATCAAAATGTCTTCCTCACAAGACGCTGCTGGCCTTGTGTGAATAATTCTTTGAGTGTTTGGAAATTGAATGGTGCTCAATCACATGATTAGGCCCCATGTCCTGCCAGACCTGGCGATCTACAGGGGCAGACTGGGACAAGAAGTCAGTCTTGGCATTTCAGCCACACCAGCACACATCACCGCACGTGCTCAACCCCCCCCTTACCTCCCTGTTGTGCAGTCTGTCTCTGCATCTCTTCTGTCTGTCTGTCTGTCTGTCTGTCCGTCCGTCCGTCCACCCGTCCTTCTGTCCGTCTGTCTGCCTGTCTGTCTGTCACTGTCTGTCCGTCTGTCTGTCTGTCTGTCTGTCTGCCTGTCTGTCTGTCTGTCTGTCTGTCTGCCTGTCTGTCTGTCACTGTCTGTCCGTCTGTCCGTCTGTCTGTCTGTCTGTCTGTCTGTCTGTCTGTCCATCTGTCACTGTCTGTCCATCCATCTGCCTGTCACTGTCCGTACGTCCGTCCGTCCGTTTGTCCGTCCGTCCGTCCGTCTGTGTTAAGTATTATTACATATAGAGCCAACATATTAAGGAACTGGCAGTACATCTGTGTGTCTGTGTTTCCATCCTACTGATCTCTCTAAGCCTAGCATGCTTTCCCTCAGCACTGGGACCAAATCAAATCAAGTTGTATTAGTCACATACACGGTTAGCAGATGTTAATGCGAGTGTAGAGAAATGCTTGTGCTTCTAGTTCCGACCGTGCAGTAATATCCAACGAGTAATCTAACAAATTCACAACAACTACCTTGTACACACAAGTGTAAAGGAATTAATTTGAATATGTACATATAAATATATGGATGAGCGATGGCCGAATGGCATAGTCAAGATGCAGTCGATGGTATAGAGTACAGTATATACACATAGGAGATGAGTAATGTAGGGCATGTAAACATTATATAAAGTGGCAAGTGATACATTTATTACATCAAATGTTTTACTATTAAAGTGGCTAGAGATTTGAGTCAGTATGTTGGCAGCAGCCACTCAATGTTAGTGATGGCTGTTTAACAGTCTGATGGCCTTGAGATAGAAGCTGTTTTTCAGTCTCTCGGTCCCCGCTTTGATGCACCTGTACTGACCTCGCCTTCTGGATGATAGCGGAGTGAACAGGCAGTGGCTCGGGTGGTTGTTGTCCTTGATGATCTTTATGGCCTTCCTGTGACATCGGGTGCTGTAGGTGTCCTGGAGGGCAGGTAGTTTGCCCCCGGTGATGCGTTGTGCAGACCTCACTACCCTCTGGAGTGCCCTGTGGTTGTGGGCGGAGCAGTTGCCGTTCCAGGCGGTGATACAGCCCGACAGGATGCTCTCGATTGTGCATCTGTAGAAGTTTGGGAGTGCTTTTGGTGACAAGACAAATTTCTTCAGCCTCCTGAGGTTGAAGAGGCACTGTTGCGCCATCTTCACCACACTGTCTGGGTGGGTGGACCATTTCAGTTTGTCCATGATGTGTACGCCAAGGAACTTAAAACTTTCCACCTTCTCCACTACTGTCCCGTCGATGTGGACAGGGGGGGTGCTCCCTCTGCTGTTTCCTGAAGTCCACGATCATCTCCTTTGTTTTGTTGACGTTGAGAAAGAAGTTCTTTTCCTGACACCACACTCTGAGGGCCTCACCTCCTCCCGGTAGGCCGTCTCGTTGTTGTTAGTAATCAAGCCTACCACTGTAGTGTCGTCTGCAAACTTGATGATTGAGTTGGAGGCGTGCATGGCCACTCAGTCGTGGGTGAACAGGGAGTACAGGAGGGGGCTCAGAACGCACCCTTGTGGGGCCCCAGTGTTGAGGATCAGCGGGGTGGAGATGTTGTTTCCTACCTTCACCACCTGGGGGCGGCCCATCAGGAAGTCTAGGACTCAGTTGCACAGGGCAGGGTTCAGACCCAGGGTCTCGAGCTTAATGACGAGTTTGGAAGGTACTATGGTGTTGAATGCTGAGCTGTAGTCAATGAACAGCATTCTTACATAGGTATTCCTCTTGTCCAGACCACACTGTCCAGAGGACCACACTGCCCAGAGGACCTCACTGTCCAGAGGACCACACTGCCCAGAGGACCACACTGTCCAGAGGACCACACTGCCCAGAGGACCCCACTGTCCAGAGGACCACACTGCCCAGAGGACCACACTGCCCAGAGGACCCCACTGCCCAGAGGACCACACTGCCCAGAGGACCACACTGCCCAGAGGACCACACTGCCCAGAGGACCACACTGCCCAGAGGACCACACTGTCCAGAGGATCACACTGCCCAGAGGACCACACTGCCCAGAGGACCACACTGCCCAGAGGACCACACAATCCAGAGGACCACACTGCCCAGAGGACCACACTGCCCAGAGGACCACACTGCCCAGAGGTCCACACTGCCCAGAGGACCACACTGCCCAGAGGACCACACTGTCCAGAGGACCACACTGCCCAGAGGACGACACTGCCCAGAGGTCCACACTGCCCAGAGGGCCACACTGCCCAGAGGACAACACTGTCCAGAGTACCACACTGCCCAGAGGACCACACTGTCCAGAGGACAACACTTTCCAGAGGACCACACTGCCCAGAGGACCCCACTGCCCAGAGGACCACACTGCCCAGAGGACCCCACTGCCCAGAGGACCACACTGCCCAGGGGACCACACTGCCCAGAGGACCACACTGCCCAGAGGACCCCACTGCCCAGAGGACCACACTGCCCAGAGGACCCCACTGCCCAGAGGACCACACTGCCCAGAGGACCACACTGCCCAGAGGACCACACTGTCCAGAGGACCACACTGCCCAGTTGACCACACTGCCCAGAGGACTACACTGTCCAGAGGACCACACTGCCCAAAGGACCACACTGCCCAGAGGACCACACTGCCCAGAGGACCCCACTGCCCAGAGGACCACACTGTCCAGAGGACCCCACTGCCCAGAGGACCACACTGCCCAGAGGACCACACTGCCCAGAGGACCACACTGCCCAGAGGACCACACTGTCCAGAGGACCACACTGCCCAGAGAACCACACTGTCCAGAGGACCACACTGCCCAGAGGACCACACTGTCCAGAGGACCACACTGCCCAGAGGACCACACTGCCCAGAGGTCCACACTGCCCAGAGGGCCACACTGCCCAGAGGACCACACTGCCCAGAGGACCAGACTGTCCAGAGGACCACACTGCCCAGAGGACCACACTGTCCAGAGGACCACACTGCCCAGAGGACCACACTGTCCAGAGGACCACACTGCCCAGAGTACCACACTGCCCAGAGGACCACACTGCCCAGAGGACCACACTGTCCAGAGGACCACACTGCCCAGAGGACCACACTGCCCAGAGGACCACACTGTCCAGAGGACCACACTGTCCAGAGGACCACACTGCCCAGAGGACCACACTGCCCAGAGGACCACACTGTGCAGAGGACCACACTGCCCAGAGGACCACACTGCCCAGAGGACCACACTGCCCAGAGGACCACACTGTCCAGAGGACCACACTGTCCAGAGGACCACACTGTCCAGAGGACCACACTGCCCAGAGGACCACACTGTCCAGAGGACCACACTGTCCAGAAGACCACACTGCCCAGAGGACCACACTGCCCAGAGGACCACACTGCCCAGAGGACCACACTGCCCAGAGGACCACACTGTCCAGAGGACCCCACTGCCCAGAGGACCAGACTCCCAGAGGACCAGACTGTCCAGAGGACCCCACTGCCCAGGGACCACACTGCCCAGAGGACCACACTGTCCAGAGGACCACACTGCCCAGAGGACCACACTGCCCAGAGGATCACACTGTCCAGAGGACCACACTGCCCAGAGGACCACACTGCCCAGAGGACCACACTGCCCAGAGGACCACACTGCCCAGAGGACCACACTGTCCAGAGGACCACACTGCCCAGAGGACCACACTGTCCAGAGGACCCCACTGTCCAGAGGACCAGACTCCCAGAGGACCAGACTGTCCAGAGGACCCCACTGTCCAGGGGACCACACTGCCCAGAGGACCAGACTCCCAGAGGAACAGACTGTCCAGAGGACCACACTGCCCAGAGGACCACACTGCCCAGAGGACCACACTGCCCAGAGGACCACACTGTCCAGAGGACCACACTGCCCAGAGGACCACACTGCCCAGAGGACCACACTGCCCAGAGGACCACACTGCCCAGAGGACCACACTGCCCAGAGGATCACACTGTCCAGAGGACCACACTGCCCAGAGGACCACACTGCCCAGAGGACCACACTGCCCAGAGGACCACACTGCCCAGAAGACCACACTGCCCAGAGGACCAGACTGTCCAGAGGACCCCACTGTCCAGAGGACCAGACTCCCAGAGGACTACACTGTCCAGAGGACCCCACTGCCCAGAGGACCACACTGCCCAGAGGACCACACTGCCCAGAGGACCACACTGTCCAGAGGACCACACTGCCCAGAGGACCACACTGCCCAGAGGATCACACTGTCCAGAGGACCACACTGCCCAGAGGACCACACTGCCCAGAGGACCACACTGCCCAGAGGACCACACTGTCCAGAGGACCACAAAGCCCAGAGGACCAGACTGTCCAGAGGACCCCACTGTCCAGAGGACCAGACTCCCAGAGCACCAGACTGTCCAGAGGACCCCACTGTCCAGAGGACCACACTGCCCAGAGGACCAGACTCCCAGAGGAACAAACTGTCCAGAGGACCACACTGCCCAGAGGACCACACTGCCCAGAGGACCACACTGTCCAGAGGACCACACTGCCCAGAGGACCACACTGTCCAGAGGACCACACTGCCCAGAGTACCACACTGCCCAGAGGACCACACTGTCCAGAGGACCACACTGCCCAGAGGAACACACTGCCCAGAGGACCACACTGTCCAGAGGACCACACTGCCCAGAGGACCACACTGCCCAGAGGACCACACTGCCCAGAGGACCACATTGTCCAGAGGACCACACTGCCCAGAGGACCAGACTGTCCAGAGGACCCCACTGTCCAGAGGACCAGACTCCCAGAGGACCAGACTGTCCAGAGGACCCCACTGTCCAGAGGACCACACTGCCCAGAGGACCAGACTCCCAGAGGACCAGACTGTCCAGAGGACCACACTGCCCAGAGGACCACACTGCCCAGAGGACCACACTGTCCAGAGGACCACACTGCCCAGAGGACCACACTGTCCAGAGGACCACACTGTCCAGAGGACCACACTGTCCAGAGGACCACACTGCCCAGAGGACCACACTGTCCAGAGGACCACACTGCCCAGAGGACCACACTGTCCAGAGGACCACACTGCCCAGAGGACCACACTGTCCAGAGGACCACACTGTCCAGAGGACCACACTGCCCAGAGGACCACACTGTCCAGAGGACCACACTGCCCAGAGGACCACACTGTCCAGAGGACCACACTGCCCAGAGGACCACACTGCCCAGAGGACCACACTGCCC
The DNA here is from genome assembly GCF_029448725.1 of Salvelinus fontinalis. NCBI lineage: Eukaryota > Metazoa > Chordata > Actinopteri > Salmoniformes > Salmonidae > Salvelinus > Salvelinus fontinalis. The sequence goes on along the minus strand of NC_074666.1, from coordinate 16,871,444 downwards.
AGAGGACCACACTGCCCAGAGGACCAGACTGCCCAGGGGACCACACTGCCCAGAGGACCAGACTGCCCAGGGGACCACACTGCCCAGAGGACCACACTGCCCAGAGGACCACACTGCCCAGAGGACCACACTGTCTGTGCTGGGCCCAGCAACATTCTAGTTGTGATTGAATAAACACATTTATTAGATGAAGAAGATTACTGCTAATATGTAATACCTTATGGAAGCCTAACTACTTATACTGTTAATAGAAGTGCCTGGCTGTCATAGATGTCCCCTCCCTAAGGGTTAATTACTATTACATATAGTAATGTAGAGCCAAACAAATAAAATGGCTCTCTCGCTCTGTCTCTGTCTCTCTCTGTCTCTCTCTGTCTCTCTCTGTCTCTCTCTCTCTCTCTCACACTCTCTCTCTCACACTCTCTCTCTCTCACACTCTCTCTCTCACACTCTCTCTCTCACACTCTCTCTCTCTCACACTCTCTCTCTCTCACACTCTCTCTCTCTCACACTCACTCTCTCTCACTCTCTCTCTCTCACTCTCTCTCACTGCAGCTGAGCTGTCTGTACTTCTAAGCCTAGCATCACTGGGACCAGAAGACCAGGTTGACCACACTGCCTGTGCAGTCCTAGGATAACACTTTATTTTAAAGGTTCATTTACTGATGATTAGTAAATGTTTTATTAATGTGGGAGTATTGATTAATAAATGAATAGTTTATTATGGATCCTTAGACAACAAAGAAAACCCCTAAATACATGCTTATATAATACTTTATAACAGCTTAACTACATATTTCAAATGAGTGCATGTCAAGTGTTCCCACCTGCCCACTAAGCGTAGCAATATTAGGCTACATTTAATTCAATAGAGGAGGTATAGACAGCCAGCTCCTTAACGTGTTGACTGTATAATACAATCAATGACTACATTAAAGAACTGGCAGTCTCTCTCTCTCTCTCTCTGTTTCCTTCTATTGAATTCAATATACAAACTTCTGTGTTTGTCAAAGAACTGGCAGTCTCTCTCTCTCTCTCTCTCTGTTTCCTTCTATTGAATTCAATATACAACTTCTGTGTTTGTCAAAAGAACTGGCAGTCTCTCTCTCTCTCTCTCTGTTTCCTTCTATTGAATTCAATATACAACCTTCTGTGTTTGTCAAAAGAACTGGCAGTCTCTCTCTCTCTCTCTGTTTCCTTCTATTGAATTCAATATACAACCTTCTGTGTTTGTCAAAAGAACGACGCTGGTATCTTTCTACAGGTATCTTTTCTGCCACACCAGTGACTGGCCTTTCAGCAAATGAAATAAGCTGCCCGGGGACTTTCCCAGTCTTCAGTGCCAGTGGCTATGTAATGTAATTTGACACCAGTCACGTGTTACTACAGCTCATGAATCCGCTCACTGGGTTGTAGAGACTGAGATTCAGAAGCGAATTAACATTGATAAAACAATTCAAATACACAGAATTGGGGGTTTGGCCGACGCCAGGAGAATGCTACCTGCCTCAATGCAAAATGCCAACTGTAAAGTTTGGCGGAGGAGGAATAATGGTCCGGGGCTGTTTTTCATGATTCGGGCCCCTTAGTTTCAGTGAAGGGCATCCTTAACGCTACAGCATACATTTACATTCTAGACGATTCTGTGCTTCCAACTTTGCGGCAACAGTTTGAAGAAGGCCCTTTCAGCATGACAAAATCCCCATGCACCAATTATGTCTTATGTCCATAAGCTGACCTGGTTAGTCGAGATCGGTTTGGAAGAACTTGACTGGCCTGCAAAAAGCCCTGACCTCAACTGCATCGAACACCTTTGGTGTCGCCCAACATCAGTGCCCGACCTCACTAATGATCTTGTGGCTGAATGGAAGCAAGTCCTCGCAGCAATGTTCCAACATCTAGTGGAAAGCCTTCCCAGAAGAGTGGAGGCTGTTATAGCAGCAATGGGGGATCAACTCCATATTAATGCCAAGGATTTTGGAATGAGATGTTTGATGAGCAGGTGTCCACATACTTTTGGTCATGCAATGTATATTATATAGTACCAGTCAAACGTTTGGACACACCTACTAATTAATTGTTTTACTGTTTTCTACATTGTAGTGAAGACATCAACTATGAAATAACAAATATGGAATCATATAGTAACCAAAAACCATCTTCAAGGAGATCCCACATATGCTGAGCACTTGTTGGCTGATGTTGTTTAACTTTGCAGTAAAGTCAACCCACAATTATTCCATTGTCATGAAAATGATTTTTGTTCCAGGTTTATTTTTAATTTTTTTGTCCAGTATAGTGACTTTGATTTGGAAGCCTTTAGGTACAAATGCATTATTCAACCCAAATTAAATTTTATTTGCATGAAAAAGAAACACTTAAAAGAAGTTTAACAGCAGTGGGGGAAATTATGTCTTAGATATCTATTAGACTTGATGGCCCTGCAACAAGATTACTACACAGGGCGGTTTGTCCAGAAGGCGTTGGCCAATCACCAGCTCTCACACTTCTTTTGATTCTCTACTTGGTTCCAGAACGGAAACAAACAAACAGGAAATCAGCAGTTAAAAGGCTGTAGTTTTAGGGGTTTTAGGGGTTGAGGTCATAAATAGCTAATGTGTGTGTGCGTGCGTGCGTGCGTGCGTGCGTGGCGTGCGTGCGTGCGTGTGTGTGCGTGCGTGCGTGCGTGTGAACCCCTGCTGGCTAGCTCAGAAACCCAGGGGACAGTTATAATGTTTTTTACACGGTACACAGAAACATTTAAATTCTCAATGTGATAAAACGAAGGCTGCTTTAATTAAGAGCAACAACAATGATAACAACAAAGGCAGCAGCAGACAGATTAGTCATGCTATCGGACGATGATCCACTACTGCTTCACGCGGAAACGCAGACTAGCCTGGGAAGGGGGAAGTGGAGCAACATTTCCGCTGGTCTATGACCTGCTGAGCTGCCCTCATACTTTCCTGTCACTCTAGTCACTGTGACTTGGCCACAACCAATGAGATGTGAAGAAAACCCACTCGGGGTAGCCATTTTGAGATCTTAACCTCATAGCTCTGCTCTGTTCTGTGATAACTGTGTTGGAGTGTGATGGCGCGTCAACATCACACGGGAGGCTGCGTTTACAACCCACTGTGGTTCTGGTTGGGTGAAAAAAAAAAAAATCTGTGTTCACAGCCAAACTGTGGTCGGGTGGTCGGGTGGTCGGGTGGTCGGGTGGTAGGGTGGTCGCGTGGTCGGGTGGTCGGGTGCAACAAGTCTGAAAACAGAAGTGGGTTTAAAGGCCTCAGCATTAATGTTACTGTTTGTTTAATGAAACATTCACAAGTCTTCATTCATCAATTTTTTACTAAGGAAATTACTGCAGTAAACATGAAGTGACATCCCACATTGTGGGAAAAAAATGAATGTTTTTTTTTTTAAGTCATAAATTATGATGTGGTGTTGATTCATTCTCTCTGCCAAGGACCTATCCTCCCATCTCACCACTCTGCGGTGGTTCCTTCCTCCACTCAACACATTATGATGTGGTGTTGATTCATTCTCTCTGCCAAGGACCTATCCTCCCATCTCACCACTCTGCGGTGGTTCCTTCCTCCACTCAACACATTATGATGTGGTGTTGATTCATTCTCTCTGCCGAGGACCTATCCTCCCATCTCACCACTCTGCGGTGGTTCCTTCCGCCCTATAGAGAAGTAGTGCACTACTTTTAACCAGAGCCCTATAGAGAAGTAGTGCACTACTTTTGACCAGGGCCCTATAGAGAAGTAGTGCACTACTTTTGACCAGGGCCCTATAGAGAAGTAGTGCACTACTTTTGACCAGAGCCCTATAGAGAAGTAGTGCACTACTTTTGACCAGAGCCCTATAGAGAAGTAGTGCACTACTTTTGACCAGAGCCCTATAGAGAAGTAGTGCACTACATAGGGACTAGCGTGTCATTTGGGACGCAGATTTTTCTTTCATAGGTTGCAGTACTGTACTACCTGCTGAGAGTGGTTTTTCAGAAACAACGTCATTTTTACCTCAGCTTAATCTCAACCAAAATACTGTACATAAATATATATACCAATAAAGTTATACCAATGGTGTTATGGCAAAAATAAAGTTTTACCAATGGTGTTTACAAAGCACAGAGGAAGGATTATTTTCACAGGGAGAATGTACGTTGGTATCAGTTTATGAAAATCTGTTGCATGTAAATAGCATTATGTAAGAGAGCCATTTTGGTGATTTGTTGCTTTTTCGCCAAATAAAAAGAAATGTCCCCAATTAATCCACGTATCATCCCCCTTCTGTGGATATTTAAACTCATCTAACACTGTATAATGTACAGTGTAGGGTCATCTCCAAAGCTTGTATTGATGAGTAGTCCACACCCAGGCACAGAACAGGGTTGTTTTGTTTCATACAAAACAACGAGACATCTGTTTGTTCCGTTGTTTAAAACCCATCCAGTCTGTTACAGCTGGTCCTTGGGGTCACTTCCAGCTTCTCACTAAACCATTTATAATGTTCCTAAATCATTAATAATAAAATTGAGATTCCAACGGAAGTTCCTGTGGAGTGGAATGGAATAGGGAAAGCAGCTGGTGCCTGGGTCAGGGTTAATCACTCATATCCAGACTCAGAACCATTTTCTGAGGTTGACAATGTGTCCACATCCACACTAGGTCTGGGCGATATGGCCAAAATGTAATATTACAATATGTTTTAGTATTATTATTTTTTTTACAGTATGACAGTATTGTTTCTGCATGATAAAAGTTGTATATATGTTTTATGAATAGTGCATGACCCTAAGATTAGAACAGATGAATGCTACGTGTTTTTAATGGACTTTCATGTTGTTGTCATGTTGTGTTGCTACCATGCTGTTGTCATGTTGTGTTGCTACTATGCTGTGTTGTCATGTTGTGTTGCTACTATGCTGTGTTGTCATGTGTTACTGCCTTGCTATGTTGTTGTCTTAGGTGTCTCTTTATGTAGTGTTGTGTTGTCTCTCTTGTCGTGCTGTGTGTTTTGTTCTATATTTTTTTTTATTTTTATCCCAGCCCCAGTCCCCGCAGGAGGCTTTTGCCTTTTGGTAGGCCGTTATTGTAAATACCAATCTGTTCTTAACTGGCTTGCCTAGTTAAATAAAGGTTGAATAAATAAATACAAAATACCGTTCTGAGAACCATTTCTTAGAGCTTGATGTGAGTATGGTCCTATGTCCTATGTCCTATGTTTATTTTACAACCTTCCCACAATGTTCTGGGAATGATGCCGGATAGTTCCTTGGCTTGGAATATTCTCAGCATATTTAAGGAACTTGACAAAAAAAAAAACTATATTTTCTTGGTATTTCATTACTTTAACAGAAGGTTTCCTAAAAGTTCAAACATGATTACATTTCAATTTGGGTAATGTTCTAAGAACGTTCTCCGCCTGGTTTGACATTGGGAACGTTCTCAAAGAGTTCAGAGAACGTTAAGAACCAGCGTTCTTCTGTGAGAATTTCAGTGTTTCAGCATTCCTCATGAAGCTGGTTGAGAGAATGTCAAGAGTGTGCAAAGCTGTCATCAAGGCAAAGGGTGGCTACCTTGAAGAATCTCAAATTATTGTTTTACACTTTTTTGGTTACTACATGATTCCATATTTGTTATTTCATAGTTTTGATGTCTTCACTATTATTCTACAATGTAGAAAATAGTAAAAAATTAAGAAAAAACCTGGAATAAGTAGATGTGTCCAAACTTTTGACTTACTGCTGAGAGTTAGAATAGTAGAATACACAAGGTGCAAGTTTGAAATTTGTTTGATCAACAGTTTTTCTCTTGTTTTGTCAGCTTACAAGTTTTAGATTGGTAAGTTAGTCTAGCCAGTTATCTAAACTTAAAGCCGAATACCGACCGGGCACAAAGGGCACGTGCCCATGACCCCTGACCTCCAGGGGACCCCCATTAATTTTGTTAGTCACTCTCAATCAGATATCATTAGTAGGGCATAAGTCATGGCAAAATGTGTAGAATTGTACAAATTTGTTTTAAGACTGCACAATTTCCCCTCAACCCCCCCATGGCAAAATGTGTAGAATTACAGACCACTTACTGTAGCACTTTCCTGCTGTCAAATGACCCAGTGGCCTCATGGGTGGAATGTTATTCATATTTTTCATAATTAATAAACATATATATTTTTTATGTAATCTTCTCAAATTTTTCAAAAGAACGTGCTTAGAGTAAAAAAAAAATAAAAAAAAAGTTAGCCTGTGTCACGTTCCTGAACTTATTTCCTTTGTTTTGTCTTTGTTTAGTTGGTCAGGACGTGAGCTGGGTGGGCATTCTATGTTATGTGTTTCTACGTTGGGTTCATTTTCAATTAGCCTGATATGGTTCTCAATCAGGGGCAGGTGTTTTACGTTTCCTCTGATTGAGAACCATATTAAGGTAGGCTGTTCTCACTGTTTGTTTGTGGGTGATTGTTCCTGTGTCAGTGTTTGTGCAACACGGGACTGTGTTCGTTCGTTCGTTCGTTCGTTCGTTCATTCGTTTGTTATCCTTCCTGTTCGTGCGTTCATGTTATATGTTCTCAAGTTCAGGTCTGTTAACGTCGTTTCTTGTTTTGTAGTTTGTTCTAGTGTTTTTTCGTGTTCGTCTTTCTTTATTAAAAGATATGTATTCAACCCACGCTGCGTTTTGGTCCGATCCATGTTTTGGTCCGATCCATGTTTTGGTCCGATCCATGTTTTGGTCCGATCCATGTTTTGGTCCGATCCATGCTCCTCCTCAGACGAGAAGGAAGACGAACGTTACAGCCTGAAATCTATCAGTCTTAGTGAAACATTCAGAGAAAGTTTTAAAGCTGCACTGTGCAGAAATACCCATTTCATGGTTGCTAAAATTCTAATAGTTTGCCTAATTTCCGTTTGTGACAAATCAAGCATGTATAGCGTAGAGAATCATTATACCATGTAAACCACTGTGAAATATATTTTCCATAACCAAAAATATTGTATTTTCAGCTGTTTGTAGCTGGTGTATAAAACCGAAAGTAAAAAAAAAACGCAACAATGAAACTTAAGAACGGGAAACATAGAAATAGCGCACATTGAACAGATCTACCGCTTCTTAGACTTGCTTTCAATTACAATGACAGATCTATAACTCACATTTCTATGTGAACTTCGTCAGGTCACCCAAAAAGTTACACATTGCAGCTTTAAGGAAGTTATTAAAAAACGTCCAAATAAACCTATAATTTCCATTCTCTGAAAGTTAATAAGACCTCTCAGGGAACCAGAGTAAAACGTCCTTAGAACCTCCCTGCAACCTAAGAAATGTATTTCCCCAGAACAGGCAACATTTTCACTTCGGTTGTCAGAACATTTAATAAAACGTTCAGTTTTACTGGTCAGGAACTGTTTGGCTTCATTCACACAACCAATGTGAAACCAAAAACATACTTTCCAACAACTTCCAAAGAACCAAATGTGCTAGCTGGATATATTCAAATACGAAATATTGGCCTAATCCACACTAACAATGGGCCCCTGGCTGCATCCCAACCCTATTACCTATATACAGTGTATTCAGAAAGTATTCAGACCCCTTGACTTTCCCAACATGTTGTTATGTTACAGCCTTATTCTAAAATAGATTCAAGTGTTTGTTTTCCTCATCAAGCTACACACAATACCCCATAATGACAAATCAAAAACAGGCTTTAAGACATTTTAGCAAATACAAAACTGAAATATCACATTTATTCAGATCCTTACCTCAGTACTTTGTTGAAGCACCTTTGGCAGCGATTACAGCCTCAAGTCTTCTTGGGTATGACGCTACAAGCTTTGCACACCTGTATTTGGGGAGTTTCTCCCATTCTTCACTGCAGACCCTCTCAAGCTCTGTCAGATTGGATGGGGAGCGTTGCTGCACAGCTATTTTCAAGTCTCTCCAGAGTTGTTTGATCGTGTTCAAGTCTGGGCTCTGGCTAGGCCACTCAAGGACATTCAGAGACTTGTCCCGAATCCACTCCACTGCTGTCCTGGCTGTGTGCTTACGGTCATTGTCCTGTTGGAAGGCGAACCTTCGCCCCAGTCTGAGGTCCTGAGCGCTCTGGAGCAAGTTTTCATCAAGGATCTCGTTGTACTTTGCTCCGTTCATCTTTCCCTTGATCCTGACTAGTCTCCCAGTCCCTGACGCTGAAAACATCCCCACAGAGTGATGCTGCCACCACCATGCTTCAGTGTAGGGATGGTGTCAGGTTTCCTCCAGACGTGACACTTGGCATTCAGGTCAAAGAGTTCAGTCTTGGTTTCATCAGACCAGAGAATGTTGTTTCTCATAGTCTGAGAGTCTTTAGGTGACTTTTGGCAAACTCCAAGCGGCCTGTCATGTGCCTTTAGGAGTGGCTTCCGTCTGTCCGCTCTACCATAAAGGCCTGATCGGTGGAGTGCTGCTGAGATGGTTGTCCTTCCGGAAGGTTCTCCCATCTCGACAGAGGAACTCTAGATCTCTGTCAGAGTGACCATCGGGTTCTTGGCCACCTCCCTGACCAAGGCCCATCCCCCCAATTGCTCAGTTTGGCCGGGCAACCAGCTATAGGAAGAGTCTTCGTGGTTCCAAACTTCTTCCATTTCAGAATGATGGAGGCCACTGTGTTCTTGAGAACCATCAGTGCTGCAGAACTTTTTGGTACCCTTCTCCAGATCTGTGCCTCGACACAATCCTCTCTGAGCTCTACGGACAATTCCTTTTGACCTCATGGCTTGGTTTTTGCTCTGACATGCACTGTCAACTGTGGGACCTTATATAGACAGGTGTGTGCCTTTCTAAATCATTCCCAATCAATTGAATTTACCAAAGGTAGACTCCAATCAAGGTGTAGAAACATCTTAAGGATGATCAATGGAAACAGGATGCACATGAGCTCAAGCTCGAGTCTCAAATTAAAGTGTCTGAACACTTTTTTTTTATTTATAAATTTGCTAAATTTTCTAAAAACCTGTTTTCGCTTTGTCATCATGGAGTATTTAATTTAATCAATTTTAGAATAAGACTAACTAACAAAATGTGGAAAAAGTCAAGGGGTCTGAATACTTTCCGAAGGCTCTATATTGCAGTGCTTTATGGGGCTACCTATGGGCTCTGGTCTAAAGTAGTGCACTATATAGGGAATAGGGTTCTATAGGGCTCTGGTCTAAAGTAGTGCACTATATATAGGGAATAGGGTTCTATAGGGCTCTGGTCTAAAGTAGTGCACTATATAGGGAATAGGGTTCCATAGGGCTCTGGTCAAAAGTAGTGCACTATATAGGGAATAGGGTTCCATAGGGCTCTGGTCTAAAGTAGTGCACTATATATAGGGAATAGGGATCTATAGGGGTCTGGTCTAAAGGAGTGCACTATATAAGAGGGAATAGGGTGCCATAGGGCTCTGGTCAAAAGTAGTGCACTATAAAGGGAATAGGGAGCCATTTGAGACACATGTTAGAGTGGAGGAGGGTCCACCGTGGCTGGTTGGTTTATTCACCTCTCTGTGCTGTACTGTGATGTGCTTAACTGTGATGTGCTTAGCTGTGATGTGCAGTGGTGGGAAAAATACCCAATTGTCATACTTGAGTAAAAGCAAAGATACCTTTAATAGAAAATGACTCAAGAAAAAGTCAAAGTCACACAGTAAAATATTACTTGAGTAAAAGTCAAAGTATTTGGTTTTAAGTATACTTAAGTACCAAAAGTACACGTAATTGCTAACATATACTCAAGTGTCAAAAGTAAAAGTATAAATAATTTAAAATTCCTCATATTAAACAAACCAGGCGGCACCATTTTCACATTTTTTATTTATTTACGGAGAGCCAGGGGCCCGCTCCAACACAGACATATTTACAAACGAAGCATTTGTGTTTAGTGAGTCCACCAGATCAGAGGCAGTAGGGATGACCAGGGATGTTCTCTGTTTAGTGAGTCCACCAGATCAGAGGCAGTAGGGATGACCAGGGATGTTCTCTGTTTAGTGAGTCCACCAGATCAGAGGCAGTAGGGATGTTCTCTTGATAAGTGTGTGAATTTTACAATTTTCCTGTCCTGCTCAGCATTCAAAATGTAACGAGTACTTTTGTGTTTCAGGGAAAATGTATGGAGTAAAAAGTACATTATTTTATTTAGGAATGTAGTTAAGTAAAAGTAAAAGTTGACAAATATATAAATAGTAAAGCAAAGTACATTTACCCCATAAAAGGACTTAAGTAGTACTTTAAAGTGATGTGCTGAGTTGTGATGTGATTAGATGTGATGTGCTGTGATGTTCTGAGCTGTGATGTGCTGTGATGTGATGTGATGTGTTTAGATGTGATATGCTGAGCTGTGATGTGTTTAGATGTGATGTGCTGAGCTGTGATGTGCTGAGCTGTGATGTGCTGAGCTGTGATATGCTGAGCTGTGATGTGTTTAGATGTGATGTGCTGAGCTGTGATGTGCTGAGCTGTGATGTGCTGAGCTGTGATGTGCTGAGCTGTGAAGTGCTGAGCTGTGATGTGTTTAGCTGTGATATGCTGAGCTGTGATGTGTTTAGCTGTGATGTGCTGAGCTGTGATGTGCTGAGCTGTGATGTGTTTAAATGTGATATGCTGAGCTGTGATATGCTGAGCTGTGATGTGCTGAGCTGTGATGTGCTGAGCTGTGATGTGTTTAGCTGTGATATGCTGAGCTGTGATGTGTTTAGCTGTGATGTGCTGAGCTGTGATGTGCTGATGTGATATGTTAAGATGTGATGTGTTTAGATGTGCTGAGCTGTGATATGCTGAGCTGTGATATGCTGAGCTGTGATGTGTTTAGCTGTGATGTGCTGAGCTGTGATGTGCTGATGTGATATGTTGAGATGTGATGTGTTTAGATGTGCTGAGCTGTGATGTGCTGAGCTGTGATATGCTGAGCTGTGATGTGTTTAGATGTGATTTGCTGAGCTGTGATATGCTGAGCTGTGATCTGTTTAGCTGTGATATGCTGAGCTGTGATGTGTTTAGCTGTGATGTGTTTAGCTGTGATGTGCTGAGCTGTGATATGCTGAGCTGTGATGTGTTTAGCTGTGATATGCTGAGCTGTGATGTGTTTAGCTGTGATATGCTGAGCTGTGATGTGTTTAGCTGTGATGTGCTGAGCTGTGATATGCTGAGCTGTAATCTGTTTAGCTGTGATATGCTGAGCTGTGATGTGTTTAGATGTGATATGCTGAGCTGTGATGTGTTTAGATGTGCTGAGCTGTGATGTGTTTAGATGTGATATGCTGAGCTGTGATGTGCTGAGCTGTGATGTGTTTAGATGTGATGTGTTTAGATGTGATATGCTGAGCTGTGATATGCTGAGCTGTGATCTGTTTAGCTGTGATATGCTGAGCTGTGATGTGTTTAGCTGTGATATGCTGAGCTGTGATGTGTTTAGCTGTGATGTGCTGAGCTGTGATGTGTTTAGATGTGATATGCTGAGCTGTGATGTGCTGAGCTGTGATGTGTTTAGATTTGATGTGCTGAGCTGTGATGTGCTGAGCTGTGATGTGTTTAGCTGTGATATGCTGAGCTGTGATGTGTTTAGCTGTGATATGCTGAGCTGTGATGTGTTTAGCTGTGATATGCTGAGCTGTGATGTGTTTAGCTGTGATATGCTGAGCTGTGATGTGTTTAGCTGTGATATGCTGAGCTGTGATGTGTTTAGATGTGATGTGTTTAGATGTGATATGCTGAGCTGTGATGTGCTGAGCTGTGATGTGTTTAGATGTGATATGCTGAGCTGTGATATGCTGAGCTGTGATCTGTTTAGCTGTGATATGCTGAGCTGTGATGTGTTTAGCTGTGATATGCTGAGCTGTGATGTGTTTAGCTGTGATGTGCTGAGCTGTGATGTGTTTAGATGTGATATGCTGAGCTGTGATGTGCTGAGCTGTGATGTGTTTAGATGTGATGTGCTGAGCTGTGATGTGCTGAGCTGTGATGTGTTTAGCTGTGATATGCTGAGCTGTGATGTGTTTAGCTCTGATATGCTGAGCTGTGATGTGTTTAGCTGTGATGTGCTGAGCTGTGATGTGCTGAGCTGTGATGTGCTGAGCTGTGATGTGCTGAGCTGGTATGTGTTTAGATGTGATATGCTGAGCTGTGATCTGTTTAGACGTGATATGCTGAGCTGTGATGTGCTGAGCTGTGATGTGCTGAGCTGTGATGTGCTGAGCTGTGATGTGCTGAGCTGTGATATGCTGAGCTGTGATGTGCTGAGCTGTGATGGGCTGAGCTGTGATGTGTTTTAGATGTGATATGCTGAGCTGTGATGTGTTTAGATGTGCTGAGCTGTGATGTGTTTAGCTGTGATATGCTGAGCTGTGATGTGTTTAGATGTGATGTGCTGAGCTGTCACGTGTTTAGATGTGATATGCTGAGCTGTGATCTGTTTAGCTGTGATGTGCTGAGCTGTGATGTGTTTAGATGTGATGTGCTGAGCTGTCATGTGTTTAGATGTGATGTGCTGAGCTGTGATGTGTTTAGATGTGATGTGCTGAGCTGTGATGTGTTTAGATGTGATGTGCTGTGATGTGTTTAGATGTGATGTGCTGAGCTGTGATGTGTTTAGATGTGATGTGCTGAGCTGTGATGTGTTTAGATGTGATGTGCTGTGATGTGTTTAGATGTGATATGCTGAGCTGTGATGTGTTTAGCTGTGATATGCTGAGCTGTGATGTGCTGAGCTGTGATATGCTGAGCTGTGATGTGCTGAGCTGTGATGTGCTGAGCTGTAATGTGCTGAGCTGTGATATGCTGAGCTGTGATGTGTTTAGATGTGCTGAGCTGTGATGTGCTGAGCTGTGATGTGTTTAGATGTGCTGAGCTGTGATGTGTTTAGATGTGATATGCTGAGCTGTGATGTGTTTAGCTGTGATGTGCTGAGCTGTGATGTGTTTAGCTGTGATGTGCTGAGCTGTGATGTGTTTAGCTGTGATGTGCTGAGCTGTGATGTGTTTAGCTGTGATATGCTGAGCTGTGATGTGTTTAGATGTGCTGAGCTGTGATGTGTTTAGATGTGATATGCTGAGCTGTGATGTGCTGAGCTGTGATGTGTTTAGATGTGATATGCTGAGCTGTGATGTGCTGAGCTGTGATATGCTGAGCTGTGATGTGTTTAGCTGTGATGTGCTGAGCTGTGATGTGTTTAGCTGTGATATGCTGAGCTGTGATGTGTTTAGCTGTGATATGCTGAGCTGTGATGTGTTTTTGCTGTGATGTGCTGAGCTGTGATGTGCTGAGCTGTGATGTGCTGAGCTGGTATGTGCTGAGCTGTGATGTGTTTAGATGTGATATGCTGAGCTGTGATGTGTTTAGCTGTGATATGCTGAGCTGTGATGTGCTGAGCTGTGATGTGCTGAGCTGTGATATGCTGAGCTGTGATGTGCTGAGCTGTGATATGCTGAGCTGTGATGTGTTTAGCTGTGATATGCTGAGCTGTGATGTGTTTAGCTGTGATGTGCTGAGCTGTGATGTGTTTAGCTGTGATGTGCTGAGCTGTGATGTGTTTAGATGTGATATGCTGAGCTGTGATGTGCTGAGCTGTGATGTGTTTAGATGTGATATGCTGAGCTGTCATGTGTTTAGATGTGATGTGCTGAGCTGTCATGTGTTTAGATGTGATAGGCTGAGCTGTGATGTGTTTAGATGTGATGTGCTGAGCTGTGATGTGTTTAGATGTGATGTGCTGTGATGTGTTTAGATGTGATGTGCTGAGCTGTGATGTGTTTAGATGTGATGTGCTGAGCTGTGATGTGTTTAGATGTGATGTGCTGTGATGTGTTTAGATGTGATATGCTGAGCTGTGATGTGTTTAGCTGTGATATGCTGAGCTGTGATGTGCTGAGCTGTGATGTGCTGAGCTGTGATGTGCTGAGCTGTGATATGCTGAGCTGTGATGTGTTTAGATGTGCTGAGCTGTGATGTGCTGAGCTGTGATGTGTTTAGATGTGCTGAGCTGTGATGTGCTGAGCTGTGATGTGCTGAGCTGTGATGTGTTTAGATGTGATATGCTGAGCTGTGATGTGTTTAGCTGTGATGTGCTGAGCTGTGATATGCTGAGCTGTGATGTGTTTAGCTGTGATGTGCTGAGCTGTGATTTGCTGAGCTGTGATGTGCTGAGCTGTGATGTCCTGAGCTGTAATATGCTGAGCTGTGATGTGTTTAGCTGTGATATGCTGAGCTGTGATGTGTTTAGCTGTGATGTGCTGAGCTGTGATATGCTGAGCTGTGATGTGTTTAGCTGTGATGTGCTGAGCTGTGATGTGCTGAGCTGTGATGTGCTGAGCTGTGATGTGTTTAGATGTGATATGCTGAGCTGTGATGTGTTTAGATGTGATATGCTGAGCTGTGATGTGTTTAGATGTGATATGCTGAGCTGTGATGTGCTGAGCTGTGATGTGTTTAGATGTGCTGAGCTGTGATGTGTTTAGATGTGATATGCTGAGCTGTGATGTGTTTAGATGTGCTGAGCTGTGATGTGCTGAGCTGTGATGTGCTGAGCTGTGATATGCTGAGCTGTGATGTGCTGAGCTGTGATGGGCTGAGCTGTGATGTGTTTAGATGTGATATGCTGAGCTGTGATGTGTTTAGATGTGCTGAGCTGTGATGTGTTTAGCTGTGATATGCTGAGCTGTGATGTGTTTAGATGTGATGTGCTGAGCTGTCATGTGTTTAGATGTGATATGCTGAGCTGTGATCTGTTTAGCTGTGATGTGCTGAGCTGTGATGTGTTTAGATGTGATGTGCTGAGCTGTCATGTGTTTAGATGTGATGTGCTGAGCTGTGATGTGTTTAGATGTGATGTGCTGAGCTGTGATGTGTTTAGATGTGATGTGCTGTGATGTGTTTAGATGTGATGTGCTGAGCTGTGATGTGTTTAGATGTGATGTGCTGAGCTGTGATGTGTTTAGATGTGATGTGCTGTGATGTGTTTAGATGTGATATGCTGAGCTGTGATGTGTTTAGCTGTGATATGCTGAGCTGTGATGTGCTGAGCTGTGATATGCTGAGCTGTGATGTGCTGAGCTGTGATGTGCTGAGCTGTAATGTGCTGAGCTGTGATATGCTGAGCTGTGATGTGTTTAGATGTGCTGAGCTGTGATGTGCTGAGCTGTGATGTGTTTAGATGTGCTGAGCTGTGATGTGTTTAGATGTGATATGCTGAGCTGTGATGTGTTTAGCTGTGATGTGCTGAGCTGTGATGTGTTTAGCTGTGATGTGCTGAGCTGTGATGTGTTTAGCTGTGATGTGCTGAGCTGTGATGTGTTTAGCTGTGATATGCTGAGCTGTGATGTGTTTAGATGTGCTGAGCTGTGATGTGTTTAGATGTGATATGCTGAGCTGTGATGTGCTGAGCTGTGATGTGTTTAGATGTGATATGCTGAGCTGTGATGTGCTGAGCTGTGATATGCTGAGCTGTGATGTGTTTAGCTGTGATGTGCTGAGCTGTGATGTGTTTAGCTGTGATATGCTGAGCTGTGATGTGTTTAGCTGTGATATGCTGAGCTGTGATGTGTTTTTGCTGTGATGTGCTGAGCTGTGATGTGCTGAGCTGTGATGTGCTGAGCTGGTATGTGCTGAGCTGTGATGTGTTTAGATGTGATATGCTGAGCTGTGATGTGTTTAGATGTGATATGCTGAGCTGTGATGTGTTTAGCTGTGATATGCTGAGCTGTGATGTGCTGAGCTGTGATGTGCTGAGCTGTGATATGCTGAGCTGTGATGTGCTGAGCTGTGATATGCTGAGCTGTGATGTGTTTAGCTGTGATATGCTGAGCTGTGATGTGTTTAGCTGTGATGTGCTGAGCTGTGATGTGTTTAGCTGTGATGTGCTGAGCTGTGATGTGTTTAGATGTGATATGCTGAGCTGTGATGTGCTGAGCTGTGATGTGTTTAGATGTGATATGCTGAGCTGTCATGTGTTTAGATGTGATGTGCTGAGCTGTCATGTGTTTAGATGTGATAGGCTGAGCTGTGATGTGTTTAGATGTGATGTGCTGAGCTGTGATGTGTTTAGATGTGATGTGCTGTGATGTGTTTAGATGTGATGTGCTGAGCTGTGATGTGTTTAGATGTGATGTGCTGAGCTGTGATGTGTTTAGATGTGATGTGCTGTGATGTGTTTAGATGTGATATGCTGAGCTGTGATGTGTTTAGCTGTGATATGCTGAGCTGTGATGTGCTGAGCTGTGATGTGCTGAGCTGTGATGTGCTGAGCTGTGATATGCTGAGCTGTGATGTGTTTAGATGTGCTGAGCTGTGATGTGCTGAGCTGTGATGTGTTTAGATGTGCTGAGCTGTGATGTGTTTAGATGTGATATGCTGAGCTGTGATGTGTTTAGATGTGCTGAGCTGTGATGTGCTGAGCTGTGATGTGCTGAGCTGTGATGTGTTTAGATGTGATATGCTGAGCTGTGATGTGTTTAGCTGTGATGTGCTGAGCTGTGATGTGTTTAGCTGTGATATGCTGAGCTGTGATGTGTTTAGCTGTGATGTGCTGAGCTGTGATTTGCTGAGCTGTGATGTGCTGAGCTGTGATGTCCTGAGCTGTAATATGCTGAGCTGTGATGTGTTTAGCTGTGATATGCTGAGCTGTGATGTGTTTAGCTGTGATGTGCTGAGCTGTGATATGCTGAGCTGTGATGTGTTTAGCTGTGATGTGCTGAGCTGTGATGTGCTGAGCTGTGATGTGCTGAGCTGTCATGTGTTTAGATGTGATATGCTGAGCTGTGATCTGTTTAGCTGTGATGTGCTGAGCTGTGATGTGTTTAGATGTGATGTGCTGAGCTGTCATGTGTTTAGATGTGATGTGCTGAGCTGTGATGTGTTTAGATGTGATGTGCTGAGCTGTGATGTGTTTAGATGTGATGTGCTGTGATGTGTTTAGATGTGATGTGCTGAGCTGTGATGTGTTTAGATGTGATGTGCTGAGCTGTGATGTGTTTAGATGTGATGTGCTGTGATGTGTTTAGATGTGATATGCTGAGCTGTGATGTGTTTAGCTGTGATATGCTGAGCTGTGATGTGCTGAGCTGTGATATGCTGAGCTGTGATGTGCTGAGCTGTGATGTGCTGAGCTGTAATGTGCTGAGCTGTGATATGCTGAGCTGTGATGTGTTTAGATGTGCTGAGCTGTGATGTGCTGAGCTGTGATGTGTTTAGATGTGCTGAGCTGTGATGTGTTTAGATGTGATATAATGAGCTGTGATGTGTTTAGCTGTGATGTGCTGAGCTGTGATGTGTTTAGCTGTGATGTGCTGAGCTGTGATGTGTTTAGCTGTGATGTGCTGAGCTGTGATGTGTTTAGCTGTGATATGCTGAGCTGTGATGTGTTTAGATGTGCTGAGCTGTGATGTGTTTAGATGTGATATGCTGAGCTGTGATATGCTGAGCTGTGATGTGTTTAGCTGTGATATGCTGAGCTGTGATGTGTCTTTGCTGTGATGTGCTGAGCTGTGATGTGCTGAGCTGTGATGTGCTGAGCTGGTATGTGCTGAGCTGTGATGTGTTTAGATGTGATATGCTGAGCTGTGATGTGTTTAGATGTGATATGCTGAGCTGTGATGTGTTTAGCTGTGATATGCTGAGCTGTGATGTGCTGAGCTGTGATGTGCTGAGCTGTGATATGCTGAGCTGTGATGTGCTGAGCTGTGATATGCTGAGCTGTGATGTGTTTAGCTGTGATATGCTGAGCTGTGATGTGTTTAGCTGTGATGTGCTGAGCTGTGATGTGTTTAGCTGTGATGTGCTGAGCTGTGATGTGTTTAGATGTGATATGCTGAGCTGTGATGTGCTGAGCTGTGATGTGTTTAGATGTGATATGCTGAGCTGTCATGTGTTTAGATGTGATGTGCTGAGCTGTCATGTGTTTAGATGTGATAGGCTGAGCTGTGATGTGTTTAGATGTGATGTGCTGAGCTGTGATGTGTTTAGATGTGATGTGCTGTGATGTGTTTAGATGTGATGTGCTGAGCTGTGATGTGTTTAGATGTGATGTGCTGAGCTGTGATGTGTTTAGATGTGATGTGCTGTGATGTGTTTAGATGTGATATGCTGAGCTGTGATGTGTTTAGCTGTGATATGCTGAGCTGTGATGTGCTGAGCTGTGATGTGCTGAGCTGTGATGTGCTGAGCTGTGATATGCTGAGCTGTGATGTGTTTAGATGTGCTGAGCTGTGATGTGCTGAGCTGTGATGTGTTTAGATGTGCTGAGCTGTGATGTGCTGAGCTGTGATGTGCTGAGCTGTGATGTGTTTAGATGTGATATGCTGAGCTGTGATGTGTTTAGCTGTGATGTGCTGAGCTGTGATATGCTGAGCTGTGAAGTGTTTAGCTGTGATGTGCTGAGCTGTGATTTGCTGAGCTGTGATGTGCTGAGCTGTGATGTCCTGAGCTGTAATATGCTGAGCTGTGATGTGTTTAGCTGTGATATGCTGAGCTGTGATGTGTTTAGCTGTGATGTGCTGAGCTGTGATATGCTGAGCTGTGATGTGTTTAGCTGTGATGTGCTGAGCTGTGATGTGCTGAGCTGTGATGTGCTGAGCTGTGATGTGTTTAGATGTGATATGCTGAGCTGTGATGTGTTTAGATGTGATATGCTGAGCTGTGATGTGTTTAGATGTGATATGCTGAGCTGTGATGTGCTGAGCTGTGATGTGTTTAGATGTGCTGAGCTGTGATGTGTTTAGATGTGATATGCTGAGCTGTGATGTGTTTAGATGTGCTGAGCTGTGATGTGCTGAGCTGTGATGTGCTGAGCTGTGATATGCTGAGCTGTGATGTGCTGAGCTGTGATGGGCTGAGCTGTGATGTGTTTAGATGTGATATGCTGAGCTGTGATGTGTTTAGATGTGCTGAGCTGTGATGTGTTTAGCTGTGATATGCTGAGCTGTGATGTGTTTAGATGTGATGTGCTGAGCTGTCATGTGTTTAGATGTGATATGCTGAGCTGTGATCTGTTTAGCGGTGATGTGCTGAGCTGTGATGTGTTTAGATGTGATGTGCTGAGCTGTCATGTGTTTAGATGTGATGTGCTGAGCTGTGATGTGTTTAGATGTGATGTGCTGAGCTGTGATGTGTTTAGATGTGATGTGCTGTGATGTGTTTAGATGTGATGTGCTGAGCTGTGATGTGTTTAGATGTGATGTGCTGAGCTGTGATGTGTTTAGATGTGATGTGCTGTGATGTGTTTAGATGTGATATGCTGAGCTGTGATGTGTTTAGCTGTGATATGCTGAGCTGTGATGTGCTGAGCTGTGATATGCTGAGCTGTGATGTGCTGAGCTGTGATGTGCTGAGCTGTAATGTGCTGAGCTGTGATATGCTGAGCTGTGATGTGTTTAGATGTGCTGAGCTGTGATGTGCTGAGCTGTGATGTGTTTAGATGTGCTGAGCTGTGATGTGTTTAGATGTGATATGCTGAGCTGTGATGTGTTTAGCTGTGATGTGCTGAGCTGTGATGTGTTTAGCTGTGATGTGCTGAGCTGTGATGTGTTTAGCTGTGATGTGCTGAGCTGTGATGTGTTTAGCTGTGATATGCTGAGCTGTGATGTGTTTAGATGTGCTGAGCTGTGATGTGTTTAGATGTGATATGCTGAGCTGTGATGTGCTGAGCTGTGATGTGTTTAGATGTGATATGCTGAGCTGTGATGTGCTGAGCTGTGATATGCTGAGCTGTGATGTGTTTAGCTGTGATGTGCTGAGCTGTGATGTGTTTAGCTGTGATATGCTGAGCTGTGATGTGTTTAGCTGTGATATGCTGAGCTGTGATGTGTTTTTGCTGTGATGTGCTGAGCTGTGATGTGCTGAGCTGTGATGTGCTGAGCTGGTATGTGCTGAGCTGTGATGTGTTTAGATGTGATATGCTGAGCTGTGATGTGTTTAGATGTGATATGCTGAGCTGTGATGTGTTTAGCTGTGATATGCTGAGCTGTGATGTGCTGAGCTGTGATATGCTGAGCTGTGATGTGCTGAGCTGTGATATGCTGAGCTGTGATGTGTTTAGCTGTGATATGCTGAGCTGTGATGTGTTTAGCTGTGATGTGCTGAGCTGTGATGTGTTTAGCTGTGATGTGCTGAGCTGTGATGTGTTTAGATGTGATATGCTGAGCTGTGATGTGCTGAGCTGTGATGTGTTTAGATGTGATATGCTGAGCTGTCATGTGTTTAGATGTGATGTGCTGAGCTGTCATGTGTTTAGATGTGATAGGCTGAGCTGTGATGTGTTTAGATGTGATGTGCTGAGCTGTGATGTGTTTAGATGTGATGTGCTGTGATGTGTTTAGATGTGATGTGCTGAGCTGTGATGTGTTTAGATGTGATGTGCTGAGCTGTGATGTGTTTAGATGTGATGTGCTGTGATGTGTTTAGATGTGATATGCTGAGCTGTGATGTGTTTAGCTGTGATATGCTGAGCTGTGATGTGCTGAGCTGTGATGTGCTGAGCTGTGATGTGCTGAGCTGTGATATGCTGAGCTGTGATGTGTTTAGATGTGCTGAGCTGTGATGTGCTGAGCTGTGATGTGTTTAGATGTGCTGAGCTGTGATGTGTTTAGATGTGATATGCTGAGCTGTGATGTGTTTAGATGTGCTGAGCTGTGATGTGCTGAGCTGTGATGTGCTGAGCTGTGATGTGTTTAGATGTGATATGCTGAGCTGTGATGTGTTTAGCTGTGATGTGCTGAGCTGTGATGTGTTTAGCTGTGATATGCTGAGCTGTGATGTGTTTAGCTGTGATGTGCTGAGCTGTGATTTGCTGAGCTGTGATGTGCTGAGCTGTGATGTCCTGAGCTGTAATATGCTGAGCTGTGATGTGTTTAGCTGTGATGTGCTGAGCTGTGATGTGTTTAGCTGTGATGTGCTGAGCTGTGATATGCTGAGCTGTGATGTGTTTAGCTGTGATGTGCTGAGCTGTGATGTGCTGAGCAGTGATAAGCTGAGCTGTCATGTGTTTAGATGTGATATGCTGAGCTGTGATCTGTTTAGCTGTGATGTGCTGAGCTGTGATGTGTTTAGATGTGATGTGCTGAGCTGTCATGTGTTTAGATGTGATGTGCTGAGCTGTGATGTGTTTAGATGTGATGTGCTGAGCTGTGATGTGTTTAGATGTGATGTGCTGTGATGTGTTTAGATGTGATGTGCTGAGCTGTGATGTGTTTAGATGTGATGTGCTGAGCTGTGATGTGTTTAGATGTGATGTGCTGTGATGTGTTTAGATGTGATATGCTGAGCTGTGATGTGTTTAGCTGTGATATGCTGAGCTGTGATGTGCTGAGCTGTGATATGCTGAGCTGTGATGTGCTGAGCTGTGATGTGCTGAGCTGTAATGTGCTGAGCTGTGATATGCTGAGCTGTGATGTGTTTAGATGTGCTGAGCTGTGATGTGCTGAGCTGTGATGTGTTTAGATGTGCTGAGCTGTGATGTGTTTAGATGTGATATGCTGAGCTGTGATGTGTTTAGCTGTGATGTGCTGAGCTGTGATGTGTTTAGCTGTGATGTGCTGAGCTGTGATGTGTTTAGCTGTGATGTGCTGAGCTGTGATGTGTTTAGCTGTGATATGCTGAGCTGTGATGTGTTTAGATGTGCTGAGCTGTGATGTGTTTAGATGTGATATGCTGAGCTGTGATGTGCTGAGCTGTGATGTGTTTAGATGTGATATGCTGAGCTGTGATGTGCTGAGCTGTGATATGCTGAGCTGTGATGTGTTTAGCTGTGATGTGCTGAGCTGTGATGTGTTTAGCTGTGATATGCTGAGCTGTGATGTGTTTAGCTGTGATATGCTGAGCTGTGATGTGTTTTTGCTGTGATGTGCTGAGCTGTGATGTGCTGAGCTGTGATGTGCTGAGCTGGTATGTGCTGAGCTGTGATGTGTTTAGATGTGATATGCTGAGCTGTGATGTGTTTAGATGTGATATGCTGAGCTGTGATGTGTTTAGCTGTGATATGCTGAGCTGTGATGTGCTGAGCTGTGATGTGCTGAGCTGTGATATGCTGAGCTGTGATGTGCTGAGCTGTGATATGCTGAGCTGTGATGTGTTTAGCTGTGATATGCTGAGCTGTGATGTGTTTAGCTGTGATGTGCTGAGCTGTGATGTGTTTAGCTGTGATGTGCTGAGCTGTGATGTGTTTAGATGTGATATGCTGAGCTGTGATGTGCTGAGCTGTGATGTGTTTAGATGTGATATGCTGAGCTGTCATGTGTTTAGATGTGATGTGCTGAGCTGTCATGTGTTTAGATGTGATAGGCTGAGCTGTGATGTGTTTAGATGTGATGTGCTGAGCTGTGATGTGTTTAGATGTGATGTGCTGTGATGTGTTTAGATGTGATGTGCTGAGCTGTGATGTGTTTAGATGTGATGTGCTGAGCTGTGATGTGTTTAGATGTGATGTGCTGTGATGTGTTTAGATGTGATATGCTGAGCTGTGATGTGTTTAGCTGTGATATGCTGAGCTGTGATGTGCTGAGCTGTGATGTGCTGAGCTGTGATGTGCTGAGCTGTGATATGCTGAGCTGTGATGTGTTTAGATGTGCTGAGCTGTGATGTGCTGAGCTGTGATGTGTTTAGATGTGCTGAGCTGTGATGTGTTTAGATGTGATATGCTGAGCTGTGATGTGTTTAGATGTGCTGAGCTGTGATGTGCTGAGCTGTGATGCGCTGAGCTGTGATGTGTTTAGATGTGATATGCTGAGCTGTGATGTGTTTAGCTGTGATGTGCTGAGCTGTGATGTGTTTAGCTGTGATATGCTGAGCTGTGATGTGTTTAGCTGTGATGTGCTGAGCTGTGATTTGCTGAGCTGTGATGTGCTGAGCTGTGATGTCCTGAGCTGTAATATGCTGAGCTGTGATGTGTTTAGCTGTGATATGCTGAGCTGTGATGTGTTTAGCTGTGATGTGCTGAGCTGTGATATGCTGAGCTGTGATGTGTTTAGCTGTGATGTGCTGAGCTGTGATGTGCTGAGCTGTGATGTGCTGAGCTGTGATGTGTTTAGATGTGATATGCTGAGCTGTGATGTGTTTAGATGTGATATGCTGAGCTGTGATGTGTTTAGATGTGATATGCTGAGCTGTGATGTGTTTAGATGTGATATGCTGAGCTGTGATGTGTTTAGCTGTGATATGCTGAGCTGTGCCGGCCTATAGCCTATCCTGTTAATGCAATGACAGGGTCTAATCGGACCATCATATCAGAGGGAGTTCACAAAGCTATTAAGACTGAACTGTTAATAGGTTCACAGAAACAGGATGTTCCCCCAGTCTGGTGAGCAGTAAACAGGATGTGCCCCAGTCTGGTGAGCAGTAAACAGGATGTTCCCCCAGTCTGGTGAGCAGTAAACAGGATGTGCCTCCAGTCTGGTGAGCAGTAAACAGGATGTGCCTCCAGTCGGGTGAGCAGTAAACAGGATGTGCCTCCAGTCTGGTGAGCAGTAAACAGGATGTTCCCCCAGTCTGGTGAGCAGTAAACAGGATCTTCCCCCAGTCTGGTGAGCAGTAAACAGGATGTTCCCCCAGTCTGGTGAACAGTAAACAGGATGTGCCCCCAGTCTGGTGAGCAGTAAACAGGATGTTCCCCCAGTCTGGTGAGCAGTAAACAGGATGTGCCCCCAGTCTGGTGAGCAGTAAACAGGATGTGCCCCAGTCTGGTGAGCAGTAAACAGGATGTTCGCCCAGTCTGGTGAGCAGTAAACAGGATGTGCCCCAGTCTGGTGAGCAGTCAACAGGATGTTCCCCCAGTCTGGTGAGCAGTAAACAGGATCTTCCCCCAGTCTGGTGAGCAGTAAACAGGATGTACCCCAGTCTGGTGAGCAGTAAACAGGATGTTCCCCCAGTCTGGTGAGCAGTAACCAGGATGTACCCCAGTCTGGTGAGCAGTAAACAGGATGTG
The DNA here is from genome assembly GCF_029448725.1 of Salvelinus fontinalis. Taxonomy (NCBI): domain Eukaryota; kingdom Metazoa; phylum Chordata; class Actinopteri; order Salmoniformes; family Salmonidae; genus Salvelinus; species Salvelinus fontinalis. The sequence goes on along the minus strand of NC_074666.1, from coordinate 16,847,520 downwards.
CCCCAGTCTGGTGAGCAGTAAACAGGATCTTCCCCCAGTCTGGTGAGCAGTAAACAGGATGTGCCTCCAGTCTGGTGAGCAGTAAACAGGATGTGCCCCAGTCTGGTGAGCAGTAAACAGGATGTGCCCCCAGTCTGGTGAGCAGTCAACAGGATGTGCCTCCAGTCTGGTGAGCAGTAAACAGGATGTGCCTCCAGTCAGGTGAGCAGTAAACAGGATGTTCCCCCAGTCTGGTGAGCAGTAAACAGGATGTGCCTCCAGTCTGGTGAGCAGTAAACAGGATGTGCCTCCAGTCTGGTGAGCAGTAAACAGGATGTGCCTCCAGTCTGGTGAGCAGCAAACAGGATGTGCCTCCAGTCTGGTGAGCAGTAAACAGGATGTTCCCCCAGTCTGGTGAGCAGTAAACAGGATCTTCCCCCAGTCTGTTGAGCAGTAAACAGGATGTTCCCCCAGTCTGGTGAGCAGTAAACAGGATGTTCCCCCAGTCTGGTGAGCAGTAAACAGGATGTTCCCCCAGTCTGTTGAGCAGTAAACAGGATGTGCCCCCAGTCTGGTGAGCAGTAAACAGGCTCTTCCCCCAGTCTGGTGAGCAGTAAACAGGATGTGCCCCCAGTCTGGTGAGCAGTAAACAGGATGTGCCTCCAGTCTGGTGAGCAGTAAACAGGATGTGCCCCCAGTCTGGTGAGCAGTAAACAGGATGTTCCCCCAGTCTGGTGAGCAGTAAACAGGATGTACCCCAGTCTGGTGAGCAGTAAACAGGATGTTCCCCCAGTCTGTAGAGCAGCAAACAGGATGTGCTCCCAGTCTGGTGAGCAGTAAACAGGATGTTCCCCCAGTCTGGTGAGCAGTAAACAGGATGTGCTCCCAGTCTGTAGAGCAGCAAACAGGATGTGCTCCCAGTCTGGTGAGCAGTAAACAGGATGTTCCCCCAGTCTGGTGAGCAGTAAACAGGATGTACCCCAGTCTGGTGAGCAGTAAACAGGATGTTCCCCCAGTCTGTAGAGCAGCAAACAGGATGTGCTCCCAGTCTGGTGAGCAGTAAACAGGATGTTCCCCCAGTCTGGTGAGCAGTAAACAGGCTCTTCCCCCAGTCTGGTGAGCAGCAAACAGGAAGAACAATATGCATCATTAAATAGATCGCCCCCCCATCTATCTTCAGAGTTCGTACTGTTAGGTGACCGAAACTGGGACATGCTTAACACCCCGGCAGTCCTACAATCTAAGCTAGATGCCCTCAATCTCACACAAATTATCAAGGAACCTACCAGGTACGACCCTAAATCCATAACCATGGGTACCCTCTTAGATATCATCCTGACCAACTTGCCCTCCAAATACACCTCTGCTGTCTTCAACCAGGATCTCAGCGATCATTGCCTGCGTGCGTAATGGGTCCGTGGTCAAACGACCACCCATCATCACTGTCAAATGCTCCCTAAAGGCGAGCAGGCCTTTCTAACCAACCTGGCCCGGGTATCCTGGAAGGATATTGACCTCATCCTCAGTAGAGGAAGCCTGGTTGCTCTTTAAAAGTGAATTCCTCGCCATCTTAAATAAGTATGCCCCGTTCGAAAAAGGTAGAACTAAGAACAAATATAGCTCTTGGTTCACCCCAGACTTGACTGCCCTTGACCAGCACAAAAACATTCTGTGGCGTTCTGCATTAGCATCGAATAGCCCCCCCGATATGTAACTTTTCAGGGAAGTCAGGAACCAATATACTCAGTCAGTCAGGAAAGCTAAGGCTAGATTTTTCAAACAGAAATGTGCATCCTGTAGTACAAACTCCAAAAGGTTCTGGGACACTGTAAAGTCCATGGAGAATAAGAGCACCTCCTCCCAGCTGCCCACTGCTCTGAGGATAGGAAACACTGTCACCACTGATAAATCTACGATAATCGATCATTTCAATAAGGATTTTTCTACGGCTGGCCATGCTTTTCACCTGGCTACCCCAGCCAACAGCTCAGCACTCCCTGCAGCAACTTGCCCAAGCCCCATCCCGCTTCTCCTTCACCCAAATCCAGACAGCTGATGTTCTGAAAGAGCTGCAAAATCTGGACCCCTACAAATCAGCTGGGCTAGACAATCTGGACCCTCTCTTTCTGAAATGATCTGCTGAAATTGTTGCAACCCCTATTACTGGTCTGTTCAACCTCTCTTCCGTATCGTCTGAGATCCCCAAAGATTGGAAAGCCGCCGCGGTCATCCCCATCTTCAAAGGGGGAGACACTCTAGACCCAAACTGTTACAAACCTATATCCATCCTGCCCTGCCTTTCTAAAATCTTCAAAAGCCAAGTTAACAAACAGATCACATATCAAACAGATCATTTTGAATCCCACCGTACCTTCTCCATTATGCAATCTGGTTTCCGAGCTAGTCCTGGGTGCACCTCAGCCACGCTCAAGGTCCTAAACAACATCATAACCGCCATCGATAAGAGACATTACTGTGCAGCCGTATTCATCGACCTGGCCAAGGCTTTCGACTCTGTCAATCACCGCATTTTTATTGGCAGACTCGACAGCCTTGGTTTCTCAAATGACTGCCACGCCTGGTTCACCAACTACTTCTCTGATAGAGTTCAGTGTGTCAAATCGGAGGGCCTGTTGTCCGGACCTCTGGCAGTCTCTATGGGGGTGCCACAGGGTTCAATTCTTTGGCCGACTCTTTCCTCTGTATATATCAATGATGTCGCTCTTGCTGCTGGTGATTCTCTGATCCACCTCTACGCAGACGACACCATTCTGTATACTTCTGGCCCTTCTTTGGACACTGTGCTAATAAACCTCCAAACGAGCTTCAATGCCATACAACACTCCTTCTGTGGCTTCTAACTGCTTTTAAATGCTAGTTAAACTAAGTGCATGCTCTTCAACCGATTGCTGTCTGCACCGGCCCGCCCGACTAGCACTACTCCTCTGGACGGTTCAGACTTAGAATATGTGGACCACTACAAATACCTAGGTGTCTGGTTAGACTGTAAACTCTCCTTCCAGACTCGCATTAAGGATCTCCAATCCAAAATAAAATTTAGAATCGGCTTCCTATCTCACAACAAAGCCTCCTTCACTCATGCTGACAAACATACCTTCATAAAACTGACTATCCTACCGATCCTTGACTTTGGCGATGTCATTTACAAAATAGCCTCCAAAGCTCTACTCAACAAACTGGATGTAGTCTACCACAGTGCCATCATGTTTGTCACCAAAGCCCCATATACTACCCACCACTGCGACCTGTATGCTCTTGTTGGCTGGCCCTCACTACATCTACAAGTCTCTGCTACGTAAAGCCCCGCCTTATCTCAGCTCACTGGTCACCATAGCAACACCCACCCGTAGCACGCGCTCCAGCAGGTATATTTCACTGGTCATCCCCAAAGCCAACACTTCCTTTGGCCGCCTTTCCTTCCAGTTCTCTGCTGCCAATAACTGGAACGAATTGCAAAAATGACTGAAGCTGGAGTCTTGTATCTCCCTCTCTAACTTTAAGCATCAGCTGTCAGAGCAGCTTACCGTTCACTGTACCTGTACATAGCTCATCTGTAAATAGCCCACCCAACTACCTTATCCCCATATTGTTATTTATCCTCTTGCTCATTTGCACCCCAGTATCTCTATTTGCACATCATTATCTGCACATCTATCACTCCAGTATTAATGCTAAATTGTAATTATTTTGTCTCTATGGCCTATTTATTACCTACCTGCCTACTCTTCTACATTTGCAAACACTGTACATATATTTTTCTATTGTGTTATTGACTGTACATTTGTTTATGTGTAACTCTGTGTTGTTGTTTTTGCCGCACTGCTTTGCTTTATCTTGGCCAGGACGCAGTTGTAAATGAGAACTTGTTCTCAACTGGCCTACCTGGTTAAATAAAGGTGAAATAAAAAAATAAAAAAATTGTCCCCCTACTGTATTATAATAATGTAATAATTATATAGTTATGTAGATACTGCATTTACAGTGGGGGGGGGGGGGGGGGGGGGGGGATTATGTAGATACTGTATTTACAGTAAGGGGGTCATTATGTAGATACTGTATTTACAGTAGGGGGACCATTATGTAGATACTGTATTTACAGTAGGGGGGCCATTATGTAGATACTGTATTTACAGTAGGGGGGCCATTATGTAGATACTGTATTTACAGTAGGGGGACCATTATGTAGATACTGTATTTACAGTAGGGGGGGCATTATGTAGATACTGTATTTACAGTAGGGGGACCATTATGTAGATACTGTATTTACAGTAGGGGGACCATTATGTAGATACTGTATTTACAGTAGGGGGACCATTATGTAGATACTGTATTTACAGTAGGGGGACCATTATGTAGATACTGTATTTACAGTAGGGGGACCCTGCATTTCAGCTCAAGGTCACCTGCGTCTCCCTCAGTGTAGATCAAGCCTCAGGGTAGATCAAGCCTCGGAAGCCGCCTGATCCCACGAGCTTACATGAATGGTTTTCTGCTTGGCTGTAATCAGTCTGTTACAAGTAATTACTGGGCTGGTAATTATGAGGCTAGTCTCGCGAGGACATCCTTCCAAAAAATGTATTGTTGTTGACTCGAGCAAAGCCTGGTGTACGGTGTCTGAGGCTAGCGAAGATGTACTGTGTCAAATTTCATCAAGGAGATAATTATTCCTTAAATCTAACAGATGTAATGTCTCTGTCATTTCCTGTTGTCCCTAGATACACTGTAGATTAAAAAGATTGCCACAGAAATACATTATGTTTAAAAAACAACATTCAATCTCGTATTCAGCTTGTGTTTACATACAAGTGACAAGTGTAAAATGCACCGTTCCTGCACATGATCATATTGTCACTAACATACATTAGTGTTATTTAACCGGGGTGTATAAAAAAAACAAAGGATGAATGAAGCTGAAGTATTCTCTCAGAGGTACGTAATGACCCCCTCCCGGTCTCCAATAATATGCTAGTTTTGATCAGCAGATTTTAGATAGCAAGGTAGTGTAGCTAAAGCACTCATCAGGTGCCTAAATCCATCTTAACAATTAACAACGTGTCTCTGCTCCCATATCTGTTATTTTTTTCTGTGTTTGATACCAAACATGCATGAATAAAACAATAGCCCCTTGTATCTCCAGGGGCCTGATGGGGGATTCCAGGCAGAAAGATACCTAGAGGAGAGAGTACCAGATGCTCAACAGTCTCTGCTCACACTTACTGGTCTGAGGGCAAACCACACGACTAACAACATTTGGACACTTTATGGAACACAAAGCCTTCACTATCTCATCCTGGGGATATATCCCAAGCCCGAGGTCATCTGCCTTTGGCCTAAAGAGCAGGAACCTGGACTTCACCAATGAAATCAGAAATATAGACATTGTCATCCTACAAGAAACATGGTATAGAGGAGATGGACCCACTGGTTGCCCTCTTGGTTACAGAGAGCTGGTAGTCCCATCCACCAAACTACCAGGTGTGAAACAGGGAATGGACTCAGGGGGTATGCTAATTTGGCATAGAGCAGACCTAACTCACTCTATTAAATGAATCAAAACAGGAACATTTGGTTAGAAATTCAAAAGGAAAGGATCTTAACAGAAGAATTTCCTCCTGTGCGCTACCTACAGTATATCCCCACACTAGAATCCCCAAACTTTAATGAAGACAGCTTCTCCATCCTGGAGGAGGAACTCAATAATTTCCAGGCCCAGGGTCATGTACTAGTCTGTGGTGACCTATATGCCAGAACCGGACAAGAACCTGACACCATCAGCACACAAGGGGGCAAATACCTACCTGGACGTGACAGCATTCTCCCCCATACGCCCCCCCCCTAGGCACCACTACGACAACATAACCAACAAAAACTCCTGCAGCTCTGTCGCACGCTGGATATGTACATAGTCAATGGTAGGCTTCGAGGGGACTCCTATGGTAGGTACACCTATAACTCATCTCTTGGCTGTACTGTAGACTACTTTATCATTGACCTCAACCCAGAGTCTGTCAGAGCGTTCACAGTCAGCCCACTGACACCCCTATCAGACCACAGCACAGCAAAATCACAGTCTGCTTGAACAGAGCAATACTCAATCATGAGGCATCAAAGCCAAAGGAACTGAACAATATTAAGAAATGCTATAGATGGAAGGAAAGTAGTGTGGTAACCTACCAAAAAAACAATTAGGCAATAACAAATTCAATCCCTTTTAGACAACTTCCTGGACAAAACGTTCCACTGTAATAGTGAAGGTGTAAACTTGGCAGTAGAAAACCTCAACAGTATATTTGACCTCAAATTCCCTATCAAATCAAAACATTTCAAGCAGAAAACCTAAGAAAATTAACAACAATGATAAATAGTTTGATGAAGAATGCAAAAACCTAAGAAAGAAAGTGAGAAACCTATCCAACCAAAAACATAAAGACCCAGAAATCCTGAGCCTACTGTCGTGGAAAATGACATAATTAGTCATGCTATCCTGTTTTTTACTGCTTAAAAAATAGTTTCTTGTTATATGCTAGTGTTTTTTTTAAACATGATACAAACTTATCTTTGTGTGACTTAGTCATAAGACTGGGCGTATAGCTAAGATCCGTTTGTGTGCGAACGCATCATGTGACATCCTGTGGGTTTACTTTCTACAGGAAGTCACATGTTGTAATGATGGAGCGGTGAGTTGGAAGCAGGTGAAACGTTTTAATAAAAAAACAAAACGACACTAACATAAGGCAGTACGCCGATACACAAGAACAACACCAACTGGTGAGTGAACCTGGGAGAGTGACATATAAAAGGGGAGGAAATGATGAAGGTCATGGAGTCCAGGTGTGAGTCACAGGTGTGTGTAATGATGGATGCCAGGTGTGCGTAATGACGAATCCCAGGACCGGTGGTTAGTATTCTGGCGACGTCGTACGCCGGAGGGGAGGAGCAGACGTGACACATGTATGGAAACTTGCAGAAAGGAGCACATTATAGTGTTTGCTGTTGTGAATGCAGTTAGATTGTCGAGACCTCTGGCAATCAACCTTGTGCCATCTTAAATCTGCACAGACAACTAATGACCTTTTACACACTATCTGCTGACTGCCACGTATACAAAAAGGATGTGCTTCTCTATAAACAGCTGAGAACCAATACTGTTCGTTGGGCTTTAACTGCACAGCTGTTGAAGTGCATAGTTGACAGCTCCATTTTTGCAAATCTTATAATAAAGGTGTTTTGAAGGAAAACAATCTCCTTTTGGTTAGAATTAACACCGCAATTTGGCGATGAGGATGGGATGCTAACTCTGCTTGCTTATTGCTCCCGGGGAGACCGAGGTTAACTGTGAAGGGGCTGCGTGAGATGTGGCAGGGAGCCCCACACAGGAAAGGCACCCACCTCGGACCTGTCAGACTGACAATAAAAGGCCACTGAGAATTTGCCCATATGTCCAACAGGCCTCACAACCGCAGACTACGTGTAAACACACCAGCCCAGGACCTCCACATCCGGCTTCTACACCTGCAGGATCGTCTGAGACCAGCCACCCCGACCGCTGATGAAAATGAGGAACATTTCTGTCGGTAATAAAGCCCTTTTGTGGGGAAAAACTCATTCTGATTGGCTGCACCCCTGGCTCCCCTATGCCCTCCCCGGCCCACCCATGGCTGAGGCCCTGCCCAGTCATATGAAATCCATAGATTAAGGCCTAATGAATTAAATGATTAATTGACTGATTTCATTATATGAACTGTAACTCAGAAATATCATTAAAATTACTGCATGTTGCGTTTATATTTTTGTTCGGTGTACATCGGAGAAAGACTGACACTTAAGTATTGTGGTCAGTTTGTATTACCTTGTGAATTAAATTAAATATAGTGGCTGGTTGGACTCTACTTGGGGAGAGTGGGGTCCACCTAGAGACTGAAGAGAGACGAGTGGAGGCACCACACATACTAGAGTAGTGTCTGATGCTCTCCCAGCCCCCACTGTCGCTCTCCCAGCCCCCACTGTCCCGACCCCTCAGATAAACCCCCTTCTCCTCTCTCACTAATAACCACCATTGAATCTAAAATAACAAGTAATGATAATGAATCAACATTCTCTCCTAATCTGTCCAGAACTCCTATTTCATTTTGAAGCAGGTTTGCAAGTCATCAAAAATATTTTTAATAGTATAGTTGAAATCATTCCTTCTTTCTTTCTCTCTCTCTCTCTCTTCTCTCTCTCTCTCTCTCTTTCCCAAGCCCATCCCAAAAACACTGATGGAATTCAGTTAATTCTAACAATATACTGTTCACAGAATAAAATTTAAAAAACATAGAATCATATGCATTTGAGCATACTGTACACATGAATAAAGACAACATTTAGGGAAAGTGATTCTAACTTCTTGGTCTTCCTCTTTACCCAAGATGGTGATTTAGAGTTTCTTATGTATCGTTATGATTACACCATTAGTTGTGTTTTAAAGGCTGATGAAAAAGCTGCCACTTTGTGTTCTCTATATGCGTCCTTTTGGAACAGGTGTGTTTCTTGGAACGTGGCTATATAAACATGGTTTCTTGATATGATATCAAGACCGCTGGAAGGTTTAATAGGACTATTAAGGCCTTTCAAATTCCAAGAGAGAATAGCTAGCGTTGACATTGCTTTTGAGAAAAGAAGAAGAATGTAATATTAATAATATAATTGTTATATTTAGTGTTGATAAATTCAGTAGCTTAACAGGAAGAAGAAATAAATTTATAAAATAACTGAATTTTGTGGTAGCCCATATGTGACCGGCCATATATCCTGTAGTCGGGCCCTGCCTTTAGGAAACGTGATGTTGAAATACTGAAATTCACACAGAAGAACGCCGTTTCTTAACGTTTTTGTAACTATTTCAGAACATTCCCAATGTCAAACCAGTCGGAGAACGTTCCTGAAACATGATGTCATTAAATGTAACCACGTTTGAATGTTTAGGAAACGTTCTATTAAAAAGTAATGAAATAACTTTATTTTGTCAATTTCTAAAGCCAATCAAACTATCCCGCATCACTGTGGGAAGGTTGAATGCAAAATAACCATTGGACAACCATGTCACCACCCAGCTCTAGGAAACATATGGTTCTCAGAACGTTTATATGTTAGCTGGGTAGGCTGGCATATTGCAGTCCAATACACTTTACACACACAGCTAACAGTTAAATAGACAAAAAACACAAAACCAAACGGAAGCCCAAAAAGCACAGTGATACTGTGTAAAAAGAGAACAACACATTAGAACAGATGACAGATATTGTAGCAGACTGCTGCTCTGATCTGGTTTCCCTCTCCTCTCAGAGAGCAGACTGGTCCGAGTCACAAATGCCGCCCTATTCCCTACGTAGTGCACTACTTTTGACCAGGGCCTACATAAGGAATAGGGTGCCATTTGTGACACATACACAGTAACAGTGGCATGAGTCAGTCAGTCAGTCAGTCATCGAAGGGACATGATGTCCATATGGCCTCAGTCCACCAACTGTCAGGACCAGGACAGGCCACTGATGGCACGGTGTGAGCAGCCTACTGAGGTTATGGCCTGGTATAGCCTGGTATAGCCTGGTATAGCCTTGTATAGCCTGGTATGGTCTGGTATAGCCTGGTATGGCATGGTATGGCCTGGTATGTCCTGGTATAGCCTGGTATAGCCTTGTATGGCCTGGTATAGCCTTGTATAGCCTGGTATGGCCTGGTATAGCCTGGTATGGCCTGGTATAGCCTGGTATGGCCTGGTATGGCATGGTCTAAAGGTGAAAACAAAATGGATGCATGGAAAAGTACTGTTTCAGTATGGATAGCATCAGTTAAACATAATGCAGTAATCTGGTCTGTCACACCACTGCTTATTGGCTACAGGACGGAATACATGTTTACTCCCATCATACAGCCGGTTAAATTGACCAGCCTGTTTCAGATGAGTCAACTCCATCTGAGGATCTCATCGGGGCCACTAGAGGTTAGTAGATGGTTGATGGCGGCTGCCCCGTTCTGTGGTGCTGGACCTGGGCCCGTACCCATAACGCATCTCGGTGTAGGAGTGCAGATCTAGGATTAGGGTCCCCCATCTGTCCATATAATCGTATTCATTATGATTTAAAAGACGGAACTGATCCTAGATCAGCATTATGGATGCAGGCCATGGATTAAACCATCCTAAAGTAGGCCTTCGATGCAGGACCACAGAGTTGTCCGCCATCTAAAAGGGCCCCCCCTGTATGCCTTATGTCGGGGTCCGCGGATTAATTCAGTCGAGGTCTCAATTTATTGTTGACAGAATAGTAGAATACAATTTCGAAATGTGGTTGTGTACCAGCAAATTTTCTTTTACGTCAGTCACTCAATTAGCCCATTTATTTTTGGGGGTAAGTTAGTCTAGAGGCTAACTACCTAAACTTGTAGTAATCGAATTACTGACTGGGAGATCCCCATTGATTTTGTTAGTCACCCAGATATATTAAAAACTGCAACAACAAAAAATTCTCCACCCTATAGCAAATGTGTTTAATTGCAGGAAATGTGTTACATAATTGTACAATCTTCTCTCCGCCCCATGGCACAATGTGTAGAATTGCCGGAAATTTACAAAAAAAAGTATATATATATCTCCAGTGTCAAGAGGGGGTCCACTAAAATGTTTTGCTCGAGAGGTGGGTGGTGCTTAGGGCCCCCAGAACGCTAGGACCAGCTCTGACTGCTTAGGGCCCCCAAAACACTAGGGCCAGCACTGACTGCTTAGGGCCCCCTAAACACTAGGGCCAGCTCTGACTGCTTAGGGCCCCCAAAACACTAGGACCAGCTCTGACTGCTTAGGGCCCCCAAAACGCTGGGACCAGCTCTGACTGCTTAGGGCCCTCAAAATTCTAGGACCAGCTCTGACTGCTTAGGGACCCCAAAACACTAGGACCAGCTCTGATTGCTTAGGGACCCCAAAACACTAGGTCCAGCTCTGACTGCTTAGGGCCATCTATGACTGCTTAGGGACCCCAGAACACTAGGTCCAGCTCTGACTGCTTAGGGCCCCCAGAACGCTAGGACCAGCTCTGACTGCTTAGGGCCCCCAGAACGCTAGGACCAGCTCTGACTGCTTAGGGACCCCAAAACACTAGGACCAGCTCTGACTGCTTAGGGCCCCCAAAACGCTGGGACCAGCTCTGACTGCTTAGGGCCCTCAAAATTCTAGGACCAGCTCTGACTGCTTAGGGACCCCAAAACACTAGGACCAGCTCTGATTGCTTAGGGACCCCAAAACACTAGGTCCAGCTCTGACTGCTTAGGGCCATCTATGACTGCTTAGGGACCCCAAAACACTAGGTCCAGCTCTGACTGCTTAGGGCCCCCAGAACGCTAGGACCAGCTCTGACTGCTTAGGGCCCCCAGAACGCTAGGACCAGCTCTGACTGCTTAGGGACCCCAAAACACTAGGACCAGCTCTGACTGCTTAGGGCCATCTATGACTGCTTAGGGCCCCCAGAACGCTAGGACCAGCTCTGACTGCTTAGGGACCCCAAAACACTAGGACCAGCTCTGACTGCTTAGGGACCCCAAAACACTAGGACCAGCTCTGACTGCTTAGGGACCCCAAAACACTAGGACCAGCTCTGACTGCTTAGGGACCCCAAAACACTAGGACCAGCTCTGACTGCATGTGTGGGTATGGATAGCAGACATTTTTATTGTAAATAAGAATAGAACGTTCATACAACACTTCTACATGAATGTGGATGCTACCATGATTACGGATAAACCTGAATGAATCGTGAATAATAATGAGTGAGAAAGTTAGACATATTTACAAATGAGTGTGTAGTTTAGAAACATATTATATTCTTATTTACAATAAAAGGGACTCCAAAATGACACAATACATTATTTACCATTAATTTCTATTGGACACAAAATAATCTGAAACACAACCAAAAACAAACTGCAAATGCATCCAACAAGTTTGTAGAGTCACAAGCTTGATGTAGTCATTGAGAGGTAGGAATACGGGACCAAATATTAAACTTTTTACTACTTTAATACACAAATGGATTTGTCCCAATATTTTTGGTCCCCTAAAATGGAGGGACTATGTACAAAAAGTGGTGTAATTTCTAAACCGTTCACTTGATATGGATGAAAATACCCTCAAATTAAAGCTGCACTTTAACCACATAGTCATTGTATCATTTCAAATCCAAAGTGCTGGAGTACAGAGACAAAATAACCAAAAACAATGTGTGACTGTCCCAATACTTTTGGAGCTCACTGTATAGTGCAATTTGGGCCCTGGTCAAAAGTTGTACATTATATAGGGAATAGCAGGATGTCATTTTACTTTAACATAGATGTCGCTGTCCTCAGAAGTACAACCAGGGAGAGGATAATGCTGTACATTAGGATTTCTTCATTATGTGTTTAAACTTAGCCAATGGGAATGATATGCCTCTAACATAACCCCCAACACTTGGGCCGTATGCAGCTGGCAACAGGAAACAGGAAATCAAATCAAACCACCGGGGTCAAATAAAAATGTTACAATTTTGGAACGGTATCATTGATGCTTTCAATTTTTTTTAACAATAAGTTTGAAGTTCACAGTGGTTTACATTTGTAGTAGTTCATTATGCCTGTGGTAAAAGCTCTCTTTTCTGCCATTATAGTTGCTGTGATTTTATTGAATGAAGAACCTTAGGTTGATTTATTTCTCTTCCTGTCTTCAGGCAACAGCCACGGCTGAGCTTCGTCACAACACCATTTACGAAAACCCTTCGATGTTATAAGCTACTAACTGTCCTCTTCAAATCACTCAATTTATAAATCACAGTCAAAATGTCAAATCTGAATAGTACACACTCACACACACACGTTTTGTCTGAGAACATTTTAATTTGGTAAAAATAAAAATAGGCCTTTACTGCCAATGCAGATGATCGATTCTTCAAAATAACAAGGATTTTTCTCAATATGGTAAATTATGTTTATCATAAATTAACAGAGAGAAAGTGGCAAGACTTAAAAATAATTGCCCAAGCCTAAATTAGCTAATAACAATAACTAATTTAGCCATCTAGCAGCCCTGATCTTGGTTTGATTAGGAGTAGCATTGTCAACAATTCTCTGTTATATTAGTACTGTGTTTTCCCAGCTTAAAGAATAATTGCACCACTTTTTATTTTATTTTAATAAAACAAATTCTCCAGGAATATTTTTTGTTTCGATATAAAATAAATCTTTATTTTTTAATCCAAATTAAAACATATCCCCAGCAACATAATTGTTTTTGTATTCACGGTAGAAATGTTAATTAATTACCAAGAGATCCTGTGTAATTGCAAAATAAAATCATGGAATTTCTGTATGTTATGTTTATACAAAAACTGAAAAGAAATACTGTAAAAAAATCTCACAATTAACTGAAATCACCTCTCGCAAATATTGTTTCCACAAAAATTCAGAAAGAGGACCAATATAACGGAGCCAGTATTTCTGATGAAATCAACCGTTCAGCGGAAACAAGAGCTCTCTGAAGTGCGGTAGACTACATCCATTGTGTAAAACGTTATAGCAAAGCCTTTGGTGACACCATGTGGTCAAAAATGGCATTACATCCTCCTCGTCCCCATTTAGAAGTGGACTCACGCACCTGTTGGTGTCGCGATGCTGCTGCCAACTCCGTCACCTGAAATTCTTCCTATTTTGCAGTAGACCTACTAGTCATAAGCATGTCCGCAGGGAGGATCAGCGCTTGAAGACGACTGTAAAATGTGCAGGTAGTTTACATTTCGGTGCCGTTACTCTGCAATATTTTACAAGAGATAACAGGAACTCCAGCAGTAGAAAACATGAGGTACCCTGGGAAATCCATTTTCCTTGTCTTTGTGATGGTGGTTTGGAGCAAACATTTACTTTTTAATTATTATTTTTTAATTCAAGAGACATGAAATACCAATTTGCCTTTGAAAAAGGATTGTGTTTATTTACATTGTTTGTCTGAATTACAATTTTTAAAAAAATGTTATTTTTTAAATGAATTGAGCGAGTTGCCTCGTCACTGGCAGACGGAGGAGAACAAGCTCGTATAAACGTTAGGTCGGGTGCGTGTGTCCTAAATGACTCCCTATACAATGCACTACTTTTGACCGCTGACACCTCTGGATCATAGTGTACTTTAAAAAAAAGGGGAATAGGGTGCTATTTGGAACACAGCATTGGTTGTCTTGTGTTGTGTTACAGTGGAGCGGACCCTAACCCTCCCAGTGGCAGCTTTGGCAGACAGACAAGAGGGAAGTCCTGGGAGGGATCGTCGCAGCAATACGGACAGTCTTCTCCTCCTCTCTTCCTTATCAGTGACTCTCTCCTTTCTTGCCCACAACCTACATTGAATAGAAAACACAGCCGTGTAAACAGTGCAGAAATCCTCCTAGTCCCTAAGGAGGAGAAGTCAACGAAAACCTCCTAGTCCCTAAGGAGGAGAAGTCAACGAAAACCTCCTAGTCCCTAAGGAGGAGAAGTCAACGAAAACCTCCTAGAGTGCAAATAACATTACGGTCAGCACCAACTGAAAAACCTCCCCCCAAAAAATCATATTGACATGTATAGTGGAACAACTGCACATTGTTGATTTAATTTAATCTCCACATTAGCCTGATTTTTATTGCTGAAATCAATGTAATGTACCATTGGATGATATTGCTATGCTTGTATCATTACTGTTAGGCCTCATCTGACGAGAGAGGCCTAATCCCAACGTAGGATACAAAATCAACGACACAATTCAATTCCGTCAACATCATAGTCTCATAGCTGATGGGGGGGGGAGTGGGGAAGCCAGATATTACCCGTTTGAAGTCATTCATGTTCGTTGCCTGTACGGGAGTCCCAATAAAAGTAAGGTAATTGATTTTCGTTGTCTCCTCATCCCCATGGTTGTTCTTCACAAACATCTGTTAGAACACATGGGAAAGAACCACAACTTCCATCATAATGGTCCGTTTCCCGGACACCGTTGAAGCGTTGTCCTGGCAATGCTCAATAGAGAATCTCCTTTTCAAAGAGCTTTCTAGTCTAGGACCATTGTCTGGGAAGTTGCCCATAAAGGATATCATTCATGCAGTCTTAGTTCAAACCCATGTTGCCAATCAAGCAACAAATATCAGATGTTTTGTTCTTTCTGTAAACATGCATTCTATATCACATGTGTGTGTAGCCTAGTGGGCTGCGGTTGAGATAAAAAAAAGTAAAAAAAAAAAGGTATATTTTCTATTTTGTGCCACTAGATGGCTGTATTGTTCTACATTAACACAACTCATTATTTATTTGATTTAACTAGGCAAGTCAGTTAAGAACAAATTCTTATTTACAAATTGGGCTGCGTCTCAATAGTCGTTAAATAGCTTCCTTCCTTGCTTCACCATATTATGATGATCATATTGACAAGATATTGTCTGCTCTAACAACGGGAATACGAGTCTACAAAGACAGAAGAAGGGCAAGAAGGAGGCGGGATCAGGTGGGAGCATTCTAGCCAATGAGAGAGTAGGTTAAGCATTTGACCAACAGACACAACTCTGATATATAAATTGTTTTTCTCAAAAGTTGCCAGGATACCACGTGCATCTATCAGTCATTCATAACCTGACCATTACCAAAACTATATTTCATCAAATCAATGACATTTTTTATGTTGACCAAATTCAACACTCATTGGCCTCCATACAGAAACTCTGCCTTTGGTTCAATTCACATTTTATTGTCATGGGGACAGATATTGGGGCGGAATCAGCCCTCTGGGGTCGCCTCTTCCTCTTGGTCTGCAGTTCAGAACTGGACCTTCTTCTTCTAGTGTTTAGAACAGGAACCAACTGAGCTACATGCAGTGTTTCAATATCATGTGACCTCAGAAAAATAACCAGGAACCAGGAAATGAGGGGCCTGCAGGTGATTGGTTGGTTGTTAAATGACTTACGGTGACGCTCTGGACATTCTGGAATTTGACGTATCTCAGTGGAATCAGTCCGTCGTCCTTGAAGTCCTCCTCTGCCAGGTCCAGGGTCTGAGTGGCCTCACTACGCTCAGCGTCGTCAAAGTCCATAGAGCGAGGAAGGTTAATGAAGATCTTCACACACTTTGGTGCCTGGGCTGTCAATGAGGAAGTAGGCAGAGGGGAGGAAAAAGGAAGTAGGCAGAGGGGAGGAAAAAGGAAGTAGGCAGAGGGGAGGAAAAAGGAAGTAGGCAGAGGGGAGGAAAAAGGAAGTAGGCAGAGGGGAGGAAAAAGGAAGTAGGCAGAGGGGAGGAAAAAGGAAGTAGGCAGAGGGGAGGAAAAAGGAAGTAGGCAGAGGGGAGGAAAAAGGAAGTAGGCAGAGGGGGGGGAAAAGGAAGTAGGCAGAGGGGGGGGAAAAGGAAGTAGGCAGAGGGGGGGGGAAAGGAAGTAGGCAGAGGGGGGGAAATAGGAAGTAGGCAGAGGGGGGGAAAAAGGAAGTAGGCAGAGGGGGGGAAAAAGGAAGTAGGCAGAGGGGAGGAAAAAGGAAGTAGGCAGAGGGGAGGAAAAAGGAAGTAGGCAGAGGGGGGGAAAAAGGAAGTAGGCAGAGGGGAGGAAAAAGGAAGTAGGCAGAGGGGGGGAAAAAGGAAGTAGGCAGAGGGGGGGAAAAAGGAAGTAGGCAGAGGGGAGGAAAAAGGAAGTAGGCAGAGGGGAGGAAAAAGGAAGTAGGCAGAGGGGAGGAAAAAGGAAGTAGGCAGAGGGGAGGAAAAAGGAAGTAGACAGAGGGGAGGAAAAAGGAAGTAGGCAGAGGGGAGGAAAAAGGAAGTAGGCAGAGGGGAGGAAAAAGGAAGTAGGCAGAGGGGAGGAAAAGGAAGTAGGCAGAGGGGAGGAAAAGGAAGTAGGCAGAGGGGAGGAAAAGGAAGTAGGCAGAGGGGAGGAAAAAGGAAGTAGGCAGAGGGGAGGAAAAAGGAAGTAGGCAGAGGGGAGGAAAAAGGAAGTAGGCAGAGGGGAGGAAAAAGGAAGTAGGCAGAGGGGAGGAAAAAGGAAGTAGGCAGAGGGGAGGAAAAAGGAAGTAGGCAGAGGGGAGGAAAAAGGAAGTAGGCAGAGGGGAGGAAAAAGAAAGTAGGCAGAGGGGAGGAAAAAGAAAGTAGGCAGAGGGGAGGAAAAAGGAAGTAGGCAGAGGGGAGGAAAAAGAAAGTAGGCAGAGGGGAGGAAAAAGAAAGTAGGCAGAGGGGAGGAAAAAGGAAGTAGGCAGAGGGGAGGAAAAAGGAAGTAGGCAGAGGGGAGGAAAAAGGAAGTAGGCAGAGGGGAGGAAAAAGGAAGTAGGCAGAGGGGAGGAAAAAGGAAGTAGGCAGAGGGGAGGAAAAAGGAAGTAGGCAGAGGGGAGGAAAAAGGAAGTAGGCAGAGGGGAGGAAAAAGGAAGTAGGCAGAGGGGAGGAAAAAGGAAGTAGGCAGAGGGGAGGAAAAAGGAAGTAGGCAGAGGGGAGGAAAAAGGAAGTAGGCAGAGGGGAGGAAAAGGGAAGTAGGCAGAGGGGAGGAAAAAGGAAGTAGGCAGAGGGGAGGAAAAAGGAAGTAGGCAGAGGGGAGGAAAAAGGAAGTAGGCAGAGGGGAGGAAAAAGGAAGTAGGCAGAGGGAGGGAAAGGAAGTAGGCAGAGGGGAGGAAAAAGGAAGTAGGCAGAGGGGAGGAAAAAGGAAGTAGGCAGAGGGGAGGAAAAAGGAAGTAGGCAGAGGGGAGGAAAAAGGAAGTAGGCAGAGGGGAGGAAAAAGGAAGTAGGCAGAGGGGAGGAAAAAGGAAGTAGGCAGAGGGGAGGAAAAAGGAAGTAGGCAGAGGGGAGGAAAAGGAAGTAGGCAGAGGGGAGGAAAAGGAAGTAGGCAGAGGGGAGGAAAAGGAAGTAGGCAGAGGGGAGGAAAAGGAAGTAGGCAGAGGGGGGGAAAAGGAAGTAGGCAGAGGGGGGGAAAGGAAGTAGGCAGAGGGAGGGAAAGGAAGTAGGCAGAGGGAGGGAAAAGGAAGTAGGCAGAGGGAGGGAAAAGGAAGTAGGCAGAGGGGAGGGAAAAGGAAGTAGGCAGAGGGGAGGAAAAAGGAAGTAGGCAGAGGGAGGGAAAGGAAGTAGGCAGAGGGAGAAAGGAAGTATGTATGAGACAGGGAAAGGAAAGGGGGGATAACTAGTCAGTTTTAAACTGAATTCCCTCAACTGAATGTGTCTTCCGCATTTAACCCAACCCCTCTGATTCAGAGAGGTGCGGAGGGCAGAAAACAGGGCAACCAAAGAAAGCACGGGAACTCGACAACAACAAACGAGAAACCACAATCATTCCAATACAGGACAACATCTATTCCATGTGCAACGGGTCAAATTTAAAAAGGTTTTCCTTTTCTACTACATGTACTTTTACTTGGAACTGAGCAACATTTAGGAGCAGACCAGGAAGAATAAGGACTCACCGAAGTCAGAGGACAGGAGCTTCATTGAGAACAGCTTGACAGGCTGGTTGAAGGCCATTGTAATTAGGAGCTGACGGGGAGAAAAAAGGAGTTTAGTACTATACATCTATTAGTCTGTCAGTGAGGGGTGATACTATACATCCATTAGTCTAGTCAGTGAGGGGTGATACTATACATCTATTAGTCTAGTCAGTGAGGGGTGATACTATACATCTATTAGTCTGTCAGTGAGGGGTGATACTATACATCTATTAGTCTAGTCAGTGAGGGGTGATACTATACATCTATTAGTCTAGTCAGTGAGGGGTGATACTATACATCTATTAGTCTAGTCAGTGAGGGGTGATACTATACATCTATTAGTCTAGTCAGTGAGGGGTGATACTATACATCTATTAGTCTAGTCAGTGAGGGGTGATACTATACATCTATTAGTCTAGTCAGTGAGGGGTGATACTATACATCTATTAGTCTAGTCAGTGAGGGGTGATACTATACATCTATTAGTCTAGTCAGTGAGGGGTGATACTATACATCTATTAGTCTAGTCAGTGAGGGGTGATACTATACATCTATTAGTCTAGTCAGTGAGGGGTGATACTATACATCTATTAGTCTGTCAGTGAGGGGTGATGCTATACATCTATTAGTCTAGTCAGTGACGGGTGATACTATACATCTATTAGTCTAGTCAGTGAGGGGTGATACTATACATCTATTAGTCTAGTCAGTGAGGGGTGATACTATACATCTATTAGTCTAGTCAGTGAGGGGTGATACTATACATCTATTAGTCTAGTCTAGTCAGTGAGGGGTGATGCTATACATCTATTAGTCTAGTCAGTGAGGGGTGATACTATACATCTATTAGTCTAGTCAGTGAGGGGTGATACTATACATCTATTAGTCTAGTCAGTGAGGGGTGATACTATACATCTATTAGTCTAGTCAGTGAGGGGTGATACTATACATCTATTAGTCTAGTCAGTGAGGGGTGATACTATACATCTATTAGTCTGTCAGTGAGGGGTGATACTATACATCTATTAGTCTAGTCAGTGAGGGGTGATACTATACATCTATTAGTCTAGTCAGTGAGGGGTGATACTATACATCTATTAGTCTAGTCAGTGAGGGGTGATACTATACATCTATTAGTCTAGTCTGTCAGTGAGGGGTGATACTATACATCTATTAGTCTAGTCAGTGAGAGGTGATACTATACATCTATTAGTCAGTGAGGGGTGATACTATACATCTATTAGTCTAGTCAGTGAGAGGTGATACTATACATCTATTAGTCTGTCAGTGAGGGGTGATACTATACATCTATTAGTCTAGTCAGTGAGGGGTGATACTATACATCTATTAGTCTAGTCAGTGAGGGGTGATACTATACATCTATTAGTCTAGTCAGTGAGGGGTGATACTATACATCTATTAGTCTAGTCTGTCAGTGAGGGGTGATACTATACATCTATTAGTCTAGTCAGTGAGAGGTGATACTATACATCTATTAGTCTAGTCAGTGAGGGGTGATACTATACATCTATTAGTCTGTCAGTGAGGGGTGATACTATACATCTATTAGTCTAGTCAGTGAGGGGTGATACTATACATCTATTAGTCTAGTCAGTGAGGGGTGATACTATACATCTATTAGTCTAGTCAGTGAGGGGTGATACTATACATCTATTAGTCTAGTCAGTGAGGGGTGTTACTATACATCTATTAGTCTAGTCAGTGAGGGGTGATACTATACATCTATTAGTCTAGTCTAGTCAGTGAGGGGTGATACTATACATCTATTAGTCTGTCAGTGAGGGGTGATACTATACATCTATTAGTCTAGTCTAGTCAGTGAGGGGTGATACTATACATCTATTAGTCTGTCAGTGAGGGGTGATACTATACATCTATTAGTCTAGTCAGTGAGGGGTGATACTATACATCTATTAGTCTAGTCAGTGAGGGGTGTTACTATACATCTATTAGTCTAGTCAGTGAGGGGTGATACTATACATCTATTAGTCTAGTCAGTGAGGGGTGATACTATACATCTATTAGTCTAGTCAGTGAGGAGTGATACTATACATCTATTAGTCTAGTCAGTGAGGGGTGATACTATCCATCTATTAGTCTAGTCAGTGAGGGGTGATACTATACATCTATTAGTCTAGTCAGTGAGGGGTGATACTATACATCTATTAGTCTAGTCAGTGAGGGGTGATACTATACATCTATTAGTCTGTCAGTGAGTGGTGATACTATACATCTATTAGTCAGTGAGGGGTGATACTATCCATCTATTAGTCAGTGAGGGGTGATACTATACATCTATTAGTCAGTGAGGGGTGATACTATACATCTATTAGTCAGTGAGGGGTGATACTATACATCTATTAGTCAGTGAGGGGTGATACTATACATCTATTAGTCTGTCAGTGAGGGGTGATACTATACATCTATTAGTCTGTCAGTGAGGGGTGATACTATACATCTATTAGTCTGTCAGTGAGGGGTGATACTATACATCTATTAGTCAGTGAGGGGTGATACTATACATCTATTAGTCTGTCAGTGAGGGGTGATACTATACATCTATTAGTCAGTGAGGGGTGATACTATACATCTATTAGTCTGTCAGTGAGGGGTGATACTATACATCTATTAGTCTGTCAGTGAGGGGTGATACTATACATCTATTAGTCTAGTCTGTCAGTGAGGGGTGATACTATACATCTATTAGTCTAGTCAGTGAGGGGTGATACTATACATCTATTAGTCTAGTCAGTGAGGGGTGATACTATACATCTATTAGTCTAGTCAGTGAGGGGTGATACTATACATCTATTAGTCTAGTCAGTGAGGGGTGATACTATACATCTATTAGTCTAGTCAGTGAGGGGTGATACTATACATCTATTAGTCTAGTCAGTGAGGGGTGATACTATACATCTATTAGTCTAGTCAGTGAGGGGTGATACTATACATCTATTAGTCTAGTCAGTGAGGGGTGATACTATACATCTATTAGTCTAGTCAGTGAGGGGTGATGCTATACATCTATTAGTCTAGTCAGTGAGGGGTGATACTATACATCTATTAGTCTAGTCAGTGAGGGGTGATACTATACATCTATTAGTCTGTCAGTGAGGGGTGATACTATACATCTATTAGTCTGTCAGTGAGGGGTGATACTATACATCTATTAGTCTAGTCAGTGAGGGGTGATACTATACATCTATTAGTCTAGTCAGTGAGGGGTGATACTATACATCTATTAGTCTGTCAGTGAGGGGTGATGCTATACATCTATTAGTCTAGTCAGTGACGGGTGATACTATACATCTATTAGTCTAGTCAGTGAGGGGTGATACTATACATCTATTAGTCTAGTCAGTGAGGGGTGATACTATACATCTATTAGTCTAGTCAGTGAGGGGTGATACTATACATCTATTAGTCTAGTCTAGTCAGTGAGGGGTGATGCTATACATCTATTAGTCTAGTCAGTGAGGGGTGATACTATACATCTATTAGTCTAGTCAGTGAGGGGTGATACTATACATCTATTAGTCTAGTCAGTGAGGGGTGATACTATACATCTATTAGTCTAGTCAGTGAGGGGTGATACTATACATCTATTAGTCTAGTCAGTGAGGGGTGATACTATACATCTATTAGTCTGTCAGTGAGGGGTGATACTATACATCTATTAGTCTAGTCAGTGAGGGGTGATACTATACATCTATTAGTCTAGTCTGTCAGTGAGGGGTGATACTATACATCTATTAGTCTAGTCAGTGAGAGGTGATACTATACATCTATTAGTCAGTGAGGGGTGATACTATACATCTATTAGTCTAGTCAGTGAGAGGTGATACTATACATCTATTAGTCTGTCAGTGAGGGGTGATACTATACATCTATTAGTCTAGTCAGTGAGGGGTGATACTATACATCTATTAGTCTAGTCAGTGAGGGGTGATACTATACATCTATTAGTCTGTCAGTGAGGGGTGATACTATACATCTATTAGTCTAGTCAGTGAGGGGTGATACTATACATCTATTAGTCTGTCAGTGAGGGGTGATACTATACATCTATTAGTCTGTCAGTGAGGGGTGATACTATACATCTATTAGTCTAGTCAGTGAGAGGTGATACTATACATCTATTAGTCTAGTCAGTGAGGGGTGATACTATACATCTATTAGTCTGTCAGTGAGGGGTGATACTATACATCTATTAGTCTAGTCAGTGAGGGGTGATACTATACATCTATTAGTCTAGTCAGTGAGGGGTGATACTATACATCTATTAGTCTAGTCAGTGAGGGGTGTTACTATACATCTATTAGTCTAGTCAGTGAGGGGTGATACTATACATCTATTAGTCTAGTCTAGTCAGTGAGGGGTGATACTATACATCTATTAGTCTGTCAGTGAGGGGTGATACTATACATCTATTAGTCTAGTCTAGTCAGTGAGGGGTGATACTATACATCTATTAGTCTGTCAGTGAGGGGTGATACTATACATCTATTAGTCTAGTCAGTGAGGGGTGATACTATACATCTATTAGTCTAGTCAGTGAGGGGTGTTACTATACATCTATTAGTCTAGTCAGTGAGGGGTGATACTATACATCTATTAGTCTAGTCAGTGAGGGGTGATACTATACATCTATTAGTCTAGTCAGTGAGGAGTGATACTATACATCTATTAGTCTAGTCAGTGAGGGGTGATACTATACATCTATTAGTCTAGTCAGTGAGGGGTGATACTATCCATCTATTAGTCAGTGAGGGGTGATACTATACATCTATTAGTCAGTGAGGGGTGATACTATACATCTATTAGTCAGTGAGGGGTGATACTATACATCTATTAGTCTGTCAGTGAGGGGTGATACTATACATCTATTAGTCAGTGAGGGGTGATACTATACATCTATTAGTCTGTCAGTGAGGGGTGATACTATACATCTATTAGTCTGTCAGTGAGGGGTGATACTATACATCTATTAGTCAGTGAGGGGTGATACTATACATCTATTAGTCTGTCAGTGAGGGGTGATACTATACATCTATTAGTCAGTGAGGGGTGATACTATACATCTATTAGTCTGTCAGTGAGGGGTGATACTATACATCTATTAGTCTGTCAGTGAGGGGTGATACTATACATCTATTAGTCTAGTCTGTCAGTGAGGGGTGATACTATACATCTATTAGTCTAGTCAGTGAGGGGTGATACTATACATCTATTAGTCTAGTCAGTGAGGGGTGATACTATACATCTATTAGTCTAGTCAGTGAGGGGTGATACTATACATCTATTAGTCTAGTCAGTGAGGGGTGATACTATACATCTATTAGTCTAGTCAGTGAGGGGTGATACTATACATCTATTAGTCTAGTCAGTGAGGGGTGATACTATACATCTATTAGTCTAGTCAGTGAGGGGTGATGCTATACATCTATTAGTCTAGTCAGTGAGGGGTGATACTATACATCTATTAGTCTAGTCAGTGAGGGGTGATACTATACATCTATTAGTCTGTCAGTGAGGGGTGATACTATACATCTATTAGTCTGTCAGTGAGGGGTGATACTATACATCTATTAGTCTAGTCAGTGAGGGGTGATACTATACATCTATTAGTCTAGTCAGTGAGGGGTGATACTATACATCTATTAGTCTAGTCAGTGAGGGGTGATACTATACATCTATTAGTCTAGTCAGTGAGGGGTGATACTATACATCTATTAGTCTGTCAGTGAGGGGTGATGCTATACATCTATTAGTCTAGTCAGTGACGGGTGATACTATACATCTATTAGTCTAGTCAGTGACGGGTGATACTATACATCTATTAGTCTAGTCAGTGAGGGGTGATACTATACATCTATTAGTCTAGTCAGTGAGGGGTGATACTATACATCTATTAGTCTAGTCAGTGAGGGGTGATACTATACATCTATTAGTCTAGTCTAGTCAGTGAGGGGTGATGCTATACATCTATTAGTCTAGTCAGTGAGGGGTGATACTATACATCTATTAGTCTAGTCAGTGAGGGGTGATACTATACATCTATTAGTCTAGTCAGTGAGGGGTGATACTATACATCTATTAGTCTAGTCAGTGAGGGGTGATACTATACATCTATTAGTCTAGTCAGTGAGGGGTGATACTATACATCTATTAGTCTGTCAGTGAGGGGTGATACTATACATCTATTAGTCTAGTCAGTGAGGGGTGATACTATACATCTATTAGTCTAGTCTGTCAGTGAGGGGTGATACTATACATCTATTAGTCTAGTCAGTGAGAGGTGATACTATACATCTATTAGTCAGTGAGGGGTGATACTATACATCTATTAGTCTAGTCAGTGAGAGGTGATACTATACATCTATTAGTCTGTCAGTGAGGGGTGATACTATACATCTATTAGTCTAGTCAGTGAGGGGTGATACTATACATCTATTAGTCTAGTCAGTGAGGGGTGATACTATACATCTATTAGTCTGTCAGTGAGGGGTGATACTATACATCTATTAGTCTGTCAGTGAGGGGTGATACTATACATCTATTAGTCTAGTCAGTGAGGGGTGATACTATACATCTATTAGTCTAGTCAGTGAGGGGTGTTACTATACATCTATTAGTCTAGTCAGTGAGGGGTGATACTATACATCTATTAGTCTAGTCTAGTCAGTGAGGGGTGATACTATACATCTATTAGTCTGTCAGTGAGGGGTGATACTATACATCTATTAGTCTAGTCTAGTCAGTGAGGGGTGATACTATACATCTATTAGTCTGTCAGTGAGGGGTGATACTATACATCTATTAGTCTAGTCAGTGAGGGGTGATACTATACATCTATTAGTCTAGTCAGTGAGGGGTGTTACTATACATCTATTAGTCTAGTCAGTGAGGGGTGATACTATACATCTATTAGTCTAGTCAGTGAGGGGTGATACTATACATCTATTAGTCTAGTCAGTGAGGAGTGATACTATACATCTATTAGTCTAGTCAGTGAGGGGTGATACTATACATCTATTAGTCTAGTCAGTGAGGGGTGATACTATACATCTATTAGTCAGTGAGGGGTGATACTATACATCTATTAGTCAGTGAGGGGTGATACTATACATCTATTAGTCTGTCAGTGAGGGGTGATACTATACATCTATTAGTCAGTGAGGGGTGATACTATACATCTATTAGTCTGTCAGTGAGGGGTGATACTATACATCTATTAGTCTGTCAGTGAGGGGTGATACTATACATCTATTAGTCAGTGAGGGGTGATACTATACATCTATTAGTCTGTCAGTGAGGGGTGATACTATACATCTATTAGTCTGTCAGTGAGGGGTGATACTATACATCTATTAGTCTAGTCAGTGAGGGGTGATACTATACATCTATTAGTCTAGTCAGTGAGGGGTGATACTATACATCTATTAGTCTAGTCAGTGAGGGGTGATACTATACATCTATTAGTCTAGTCAGTGAGGGGTGATACTATACATCTATTAGTCTAGTCAGTGAGGGGTGATACTATACATCTATTAGTCTAGTCAGTGAGGGGTGATACTATACATCTATTAGTCTAGTCAGTGAGGGGTGATACTATACATCTATTAGTCTAGTCAGTGAGGGGTGATACTATACATCTATTAGTCTAGTCAGTGAGGGGTGATACTATACATCTATTAGTCTAGTCAGTGAGGGGTGATACTATACATCTATTAGTCTAGTCAGTGAGGGGTGATACTATACATCTATTAGTCTAGTCAGTGAGGAGTGATACTATACATCTATTAGTCTAGTCAGTGAGGGGTGATACTATACATCTATTAGTCTGTCAGTGAGGGGTGATACTATACATCTATTAGTCAGTGAGGGGTGATGCTAAACATCTATTAGTCTAGTCAGTGAGGGGTGATGCTATACATCTATTAGTCAGTGAGGGGTGATGCTAAACATCTATTAGTCTAGTCAGTGAGGGGTGATACTATACATCTATTAGTCAGTGAGGGGTGATACTATACATCTATTAGTCTAGTCAGTGAGGGGTGATGCTAAACATCTATTAGTCTGTCAGTGAGGGGTGAAACTATACATCTATTAGTCTGTCAGTGAGGGGTGATGCTATACATCTATTAGTCTGTCAGTGAGGGGTGAAACTATACATCTATTAGTCTAGTCAGTGAGGGGTGATGCTAAACATCTATTAGTCTAGTCAGTGAGGGGTGATGCTAAACATCTATTAGTCTGTCAGTGAGGGGTGAAACTATACATCTATTAGTCTAGTCAGTGAGGGGTGATGCTAAACATCTATTAGTCTAGTCAGTGAGGGGTGATGCTATACATCTATTAGTCTAGTCAGTGAGGGGTGATGCTAAACATCTATTAGTCTAGTCAGTGAGGGGTGATGCTAAACATCTATTAGTCTAGTCAGTGAGGGGTGATGCTAAACATCTATTAGTCTAGTCAGTGAGGGGTGATGCTATACATCTATTAGTCAGTGAGGGGTGATGCTAAACATCTATTAGTCTAGTCAGTGAGGGGTGATGCTATACATCTATTAGTCTGTCAGTGAGGGGTGATGCTATACATCTATTAGTCTGTCAGTGAGGGGTGATACTATACATCTATTAGTCTGTCAGTGAGGGGTGATACTATACATCTATTAGTCTAGTCTGTCAGTGAGGGGTGATACTATACATCTATTAGTCTAGTCAGTGAGGGGTGATACTATACATCTATTAGTCTAGTCAGTGAGGGGTGATACTATACATCTATTAGTCTAGTCAGTGAGGGGTGATACTATACATCTATTAGTCTAGTCAATGAGGGGTGATACTATACATCTATTAGTCTAGTCAGTGAGGGGTGATACTATACATCTATTAGTCTAGTCAGTGAGGGGTGATACTATACATCTATTAGTCAGTGAGGGGTGATACTATAGATCTATTAGTCAGTGAGGGGTGATACTATACATCTATTAGTCAGTGAGGGGTGATACTATACATCTATTAGTCAGTGAGGGGTGATACTATACATCTATTAGTCTAGTCAGTGAGGGGTGATACTATACATCTATTAGTCAGTGAGGGGTGAAACTATACATCTATTAGTCTAGTCTGTCAGTGAGGGGTGATACTATACATCTATTAGTCTAGTCTGTCAGTGAGGGGTGATACTATACATCTATTAGTCTAGTCAGTGAGGGGTGATACTATACATCTATTAGTCTAGTCAGTGAGGGGTGATACTATACATCTATTAGTCTAGTCAGTGAGGGGTGATACTATACATCTATTAGTCTAGTCAGTGAGGGGTGATACTATACATCTATTAGTCTAGTCAGTGAGGGGTGATACTATACATCTATTAGTCAGTGAGGGGTGATACTATACATCTATTAGTCAGTGAGGGGTGATATTATACATCTATTAGTCAGTGAGGGGTGATACTATACATCTATTAGTCTGTCAGTGAGGGGTGATACTATACATCTATTAGTCTAGTCAGTGAGGGGTGATACTATACATCTATTAGTCTGTCAGTGAGGGGTGATACTATACATCTATTAGTCTAGTCAGTGAGGAGTGATACTATACATCTATTAGTCTAGTCAGTGAGGGGTGATACTATACATCTATTAGTCTAGTCAGTGAGGGGTGATACTATACATCTATTAGTCTAGTCAGTGAGGGGTGATACTATACATCTATTAGTCTAGTCAGTGAGGGGTGATACTATACATCTATTAGTCAGTGAGGGGTGATACTATACATCTATTAGTCAGTGAGGGGTGATACTATACATCTATTAGTCTAGTCTGTCAGTGAGGGGTGATACTATACATCTATTAGTCTGTCAGTGAGGGGTGATACTATACATCTATTAGTCTGTCACTGAGGGGTGATACTATACATCTATTAGTCTAGTCAGTGAGGGGTGATACTATACATCTATTAGTCTAGTCAGTGAGGGGTGATACTATACATCTATTAGTCTAGTCAGTGAGGGGTGATACTATACATCTATTAGTCTAGTCTGTCAGTGAGGGGTGATACTATACATCTATTAGTCTAGTCAGTGAGGGGTGATACTATACATCTATTAGTCTAGTCAGTGAGGGGTGATACTATACATCTATTAGTCTAGTCAGTGAGGGGTGATACTATACATCTATTAGTCTAGTCAGTGAGGGGTGATACTATACATCTATTAGTCTAGTCAGTGAGGGGTGATACTATACATCTATTAGTCTAGTCAGTGAGGGGTGATACTATACATCTATTAGTCTGTCAGTGAGGGGTGAAACTATACATCTATTAGTCTAGTCAGTGAGGGGTGATACTATACATCTATTAGTCTGTCAGTGAGGGGTGATACTATACATCTATTAGTCTAGTCAGTGAGGGGTGATACTATACATCTATTAGTCTAGTCTGTCAGTGAGGGGTGATACTATACATCTATTAGTCTAGTCAGTGAGGGGTGATACTATACATCTATTAGTCTGTCAGTGAGGGGTGATACTATACATCTATTAGTCTAGTCAGTGAGGGGTGATACTATACATCTATTAGTCTAGTCAGTGAGGGGTGATACTATACATCTATTAGTCTAGTCAGTGAGGGGTGATACTATACATCTATTAGTCTAGTCAGTGAGGAGTGATACTATACATCTATTAGTCTAGTCAGTGAGGGGTGATACTATACATCTATTAGTCTAGTCAGTGAGGGGTGATACTATACATCTATTAGTCTAGTCAGTGAGGGGTGATACTATACATCTATTAGTCAGTGAGGGGTGATGCTATACATCTATTAGTCTGTCAGTGAGGGGTGATACTATACATCTATTAGTCAGTGAGGGGTGATGCTATACATCTATTAGTCTAGTCAGTGAGGGGTGATGCTATAAATCTATTAGTCTAGTCAGTGAGGGGTGATACTATACATCTATTAGTCTAGTCAGTGAGGGGTGATACTATACATCTATTAGTCAGTGAGGGGTGATACTATACATCTATTAGTCTAGTCAGTGAGGGGTGATACTATACATCTATTAGTCAGTGAGGGGTGATACTATACATCTATTAGTCTAGTCTGTCAGTGAGGGGTGATACTATACATCTATTAGTCTAGTCTGTCAGTGAGGGGTGATACTATACATCTATTAGTCTAGTCTGTCAGTGAGGGGTGATACTATACATCTATTAGTCTAGTCTGTCAGTGAGGGGTGATACTATACATCTATTAGTCTAGTCAGTGAGGGGTGATACTATACATCTATTAGTCTAGTCAGTGAGGGGTGATACTATACATCTATTAGTCTAGTCAGTGAGGGGTGATACTATACATCTATTAGTCTGTCAGTGAGGGGTGATACTATACATCTATTAGTCTAGTCAGTGAGGGGTGATACTATACATCTATTAGTCTAGTCAGTGAGGGGTGATACTATACATCTATTAGTCTGTCAGTGAGGGGTGATACTATACATCTATTAGTCTAGTCAGTGAGGGGTGATACTATACATCTATTAGTCTAGTCAGTGAGGGGTGATACTATACATCTATTAGTCTAGTCTGTCAGTGAGGGGTGATACTATACATCTATTAGTCTAGTCAGTGAGGGGTGATACTATACATCTATTAGTCTAGTCAGTGAGGGGTGATACTATACATCTATTAGTCTAGTCAGTGAGGGGTAATACTATACATCTATTAGTCTAGTCAGTGAGGGGTGATACTATACATCTATTAGTCTAGTCAGTGAGGGGTGATACTATACATCTATTAGTCAGTGAGGGGTGAAACTATACATCTATTAGTCTAGTCTGTCAGTGAGGGGTGATACTATACATCTATTAGTCTAGTCTGTCAGTGAGGGGTGATACTATACATCTATTAGTCTAGTCAGTGAGGGGTGATACTATACATCTATTAGTCTAGTCAGTGAGGGGTGATACTATACATCTATTAGTCTAGTCAGTGAGGGGTGATACTATACATCTATTAGTCTAGTCAGTGAGGGGTGATACTATACATCTATTAGTCTAGTCAGTGAGGGGTGATACTATACATCTATTAGTCAGTGAGGGGTGATACTATACATCTATTAGTCAGTGAGGGGTGATATTATACATCTATTAGTCAGTGAGGGGTGATACTATACATCTATTAGTCTGTCAGTGAGGGGTGATACTATACATCTATTAGTCTAGTCAGTGAGGGGTGATACTATACATCTATTAGTCTGTCAGTGAGGGGTGATACTATACATCTATTAGTCTAGTCAGTGAGGAGTGATACTATACATCTATTAGTCTAGTCAGTGAGGGGTGATACTATACATCTATTAGTCTAGTCAGTGAGGGGTGATACTATACATCTATTAGTCTAGTCAGTGAGGGGTGATACTATACATCTATTAGTCAGTGAGGGGTGATACTATACATCTATTAGTCAGTGAGGGGTGATACTATACATCTATTAGTCAGTGAGGGGTGATACTATACATCTATTAGTCTAGTCTGTCAGTGAGGGGTGATACTATACATCTATTAGTCTGTCAGTGAGGGGTGATACTATACATCTATTAGTCTGTCACTGAGGGGTGATACTATACATCTATTAGTCTAGTCAGTGAGGGGTGATACTATACATCTATTAGTCTAGTCAGTGAGGGGTGATACTATACATCTATTAGTCTAGTCAGTGAGGGGTGATACTATACATCTATTAGTCTAGTCTGTCAGTGAGGGGTGATACTATACATCTATTAGTCTAGTCAGTGAGGGGTGATACTATACATCTATTAGTCTAGTCAGTGAGGGGTGATACTATACATCTATTAGTCTAGTCAGTGAGGGGTGATACTATACATCTATTAGTCTAGTCAGTGAGGGGTGATACTATACATCTATTAGTCTAGTCAGTGAGGGGTGATACTATACATCTATTAGTCTAGTCAGTGAGGGGTGATACTATACATCTATTAGTCTGTCAGTGAGGGGTGAAACTATACATCTATTAGTCTAGTCAGTGAGGGGTGATACTATACATCTATTAGTCTGTCAGTGAGGGGTGATACTATACATCTATTAGTCTAGTCAGTGAGGGGTGATACTATACATCTATTAGTCTAGTCTGTCAGTGAGGGGTGATACTATACATCTATTAGTCTAGTCAGTGAGGGGTGATACTATACATCTATTAGTCTGTCAGTGAGGGGTGATACTATACATCTATTAGTCTAGTCAGTGAGGGGTGATACTATACATCTATTAGTCTAGTCAGTGAGGGGTGATACTATACATCTATTAGTCTAGTCAGTGAGGGGTGATACTATACATCTATTAGTCTAGTCAGTGAGGAGTGATACTATACATCTATTAGTCTAGTCAGTGAGGGGTGATACTATACATCTATTAGTCTAGTCAGTGAGGGGTGATACTATACATCTATTAGTCTAGTCAGTGAGGGGTGATACTATACATCTATTAGTCAGTGAGGGGTGATGCTATACATCTATTAGTCTGTCAGTGAGGGGTGATACTATACATCTATTAGTCAGTGAGGGGTGATGCTATACATCTATTAGTCTAGTCAGTGAGGGGTGATGCTATAAATCTATTAGTCTAGTCAGTGAGGGGTGATACTATACATCTATTAGTCTAGTCAGTGAGGGGTGATACTATACATCTATTAGTCAGTGAGGGGTGATACTATACATCTATTAGTCTAGTCAGTGAGGGGTGATACTATACATCTATTAGTCAGTGAGGGGTGATACTATACATCTATTAGTCTAGTCTGTCAGTGAGGGGTGATACTATACATCTATTAGTCTAGTCTGTCAGTGAGGGGTGATACTATACATCTATTAGTCTAGTCTGTCAGTGAGGGGTGATACTATACATCTATTAGTCTAGTCTGTCAGTGAGGGGTGATACTATACATCTATTAGTCTAGTCTGTCAGTGAGGGGTGATACTATACATCTATTAGTCTAGTCAGTGAGGGGTGATACTATACATCTATTAGTCTAGTCAGTGAGGGGTGATACTATACATCTATTAGTCTGTCAGTGAGGGGTGATACTATACATCTATTAGTCTAGTCAGTGAGGGGTGATACTATACATCTATTAGTCTAGTCAGTGAGGGGTGATACTATACATCTATTAGTCTGTCAGTGAGGGGTGATACTATACATCTATTAGTCTAGTCAGTGAGGGGTGATACTATACATCTATTAGTCTGTCAGTGAGGGGTGATACTATACATCTATTAGTCTAGTCAGTGAGGGGTGATACTATACATCTATTAGTCTAGTCAGTGAGGGGTGATACTATACATCTATTAGTCTAGTCAGTGAGGGGTGATACTATACATCTATTAGTCTAGTCAGTGAGGGGTGATACTATACATCTATTAGTCTAGTCAGTGAGGGGTGATACTATACATCTATTAGTCTGTCAGTGAGGGGTGATACTATACATCTATTAGTCTAGTCAGTGAGGGGTGATACTATACATCTATTAGTCTGTCAGTGAGGGGTGATACTATACATCTATTAGTCTAGTCAGTGAGGGGTGATACTATACATCTATTAGTCTAGTCAGTGAGGGGTGATACTATACATCTATTAGTCTAGTCAGTGAGGGGTGATACTATACATCTATTAGTCTAGTCAGTGAGGGGTGATACTATACATCTATTAGTCTAGTCAGTGAGGGGTGATACTATACATCTATTAGTCTAGTCAGTGAGGGGTGATACTATACATCTATTAGTCAGTGAGGGGTGATACTATACATCTATTAGTCAGTGAGGGGTGATATTATACATCTATTAGTCAGTGAGGGGTGATACTATACATCTATTAGTCTAGTCTGTCAGTGAGGGGTGATACTATACATCTATTAGTCTAGTCAGTGAGGGGTGATACTATACATCTATTAGTCTGTCAGTGAGGGGTGATACTATACATCTATTAGTCTAGTCAGTGAGGGGTGATACTGACTAGACTAATAGATGTATAGTAACACCCCTCACTGACTAGACTAATAGATGTATAGTGAGGGGTGTTACTATACATCTATTAGTCTGTCAGTGAGGGGTGATACTATACATCTATTAGTCTGTCAGTGAGGGGTGAAACTATACATCTATTAGTCTAGTCAGTGAGGGGTGATACTATACATCTATTAGTCTGTCAGTGAGGGGTGATACTATACATCTATTAGTCTGTCTGTGAGGGGTGATACTATACATCTATTAGTCTAGTCAGTGAGGGGTGATACTATACATCTATTAGTCTGTCAGTGAGGGGTGATACTATACATCTATTAGTCTGTCAGTGAGGGGTGATACTATACATCTATTAGTCTGTCAGTGAGGGGTGATACTATACATCTATTAGTCTAGTCAGTGAGGGGTGATACTATACATCTATTAGTCTAGTCAGTGAGGAGTGATACTATACATCTATTAGTCTAGTCAGTGAGGGGTGATACTATACATCTATTAGTCTAGTCAGTGAAGGGTGATACTATACATCTATTAGTCTAGTCAGTGAGGGGTGATACTATACATCTATTAGTCAGTGAGGGGTGATGCTATACATCTATTAGTCTGTCAGTGAGGGGTGATACTATACATCTATTAGTCAGTGAGGGGTGATGCTATACATCTATTAGTCTAGTCAGTGAGGGGTGATGCTATACATCTATTAGTCTAGTCAGTGAGGGGTGATACTACACATCTATTAGTCTAGTCAGTGAGGGGTGATACTATACATCTATTAGTCAGTGAGGGGTGATACTATACATCTATTAGTCTAGTCAGTGAGGGGTGATACTATACATCTATTAGTCTAGTCTGTCAGTGAGGGGTGATACTATACATCTATTAGTCTAGTCTGTCAGTGAGGGGTGATACTATACATCTATTAGTCTAGTCTGTCAGTGAGGGGTGATACTATACATCTATTAGTCTAGTCTGTCAGTGAGGGGTGATACTATACATCTATTAGTCTAGTCAGTGAGGGGTGATACTATACATCTATTAGTCTAGTCAGTGAGGGGTGATACTATACATCTATTAGTCTAGTCAGTGAGGGGTGATACTATACATCTATTAGTCAGTGAGGGGTGATACTATACATCTATTAGTCTAGTCAGTGAGGGGTGATACTATACATCTATTAGTCTAGTCTGTCAGTGAGGGGTGATACTATACATCTATTAGTCTAGTCAGTGAGGGGTGATACTATACATCTATTAGTCTAGTCTGTCAGTGAGGGGTGATACTATACATCTATTAGTCTAGTCAGTGAGGGGTGATACTATACATCTATTAGTCTAGTCAGTGAGGGGTGATGCTATACATCTATTAGTCTAGTCAGTGAGGGGTGATACTATACATCTATTAGTCTAGTCAGTGAGGGGTGATACTATACATCTATTAGTCTAGTCTGTCAGTGAGGGGTGATACTATACATCTATTAGTCTAGTCAGTGAGGAGTGATACTATACATCTATTAGTCTAGTCAGTGAGGGGTGATACTATACATCTATTAGTCTGTCAGTGAGGGGTGATACTATACATCTATTAGTCAGTGAGGGGTGATGCTATACATCTATTAGTCTAGTCAGTGAGGGGTGATACTATACATCTATTAGTCAGTGAGGGGTGATACTATACATCTATTAGTCAGTGAGGGGTGATACTATACATCTATTAGTCTAGTCAGTGAGGGGTGATACTATACATCTATTAGTCTGTCAGTGAGGGGTGATACTATACATCTATTAGTCTAGTCAGTGAGGGGTGATACTATACATCTATTAGTCTGTCAGTGAGGGGTGATACTATACATCTATTAGTCTAGTCAGTGAGGGGTGATACTATACATCTATTAGTCTAGTCAGTGAGGGGTGTTACTATACATCTATTAGTCTAGTCAGTGAGGGGTGATACTATACATCTATTAGTCTGTCAGTGAGGGGTGATACTATACATCTATTAGTCTGTCAGTGAGGGGTGATACTATACATCTATTAGTCTAGTCAGTGAGGGGTGATACTATACATCTATTAGTCTAGTCAGTGAGGGGTGATACTATACATCTATTAGTCTGTCAGTGAGGGGTGATACTATACATCTATTAGTCTGTCAGTGAGGGGTGATACTATACATCTATTAGTCTGTCAGTGAGGGGTGATACTATACATCTATTAGTCTAGTCAGTGAGGGGTGATACTATACATCTATTAGTCTAGTCAGTGAGGGGTGATACTATACATCTATTAGTCTAGTCAGTGAGGGGTGATACTATACATCTATTAGTCTAGTCAGTGAGGGGTGATACTATGCATCTATTAGTCTAGTCAGTGAGGGGTGATACTATACATCTATTAGTCTAGTCAGTGAGGGGTGATACTATACATCTATTAGTCTAGTCAGTGAGGGGTGATACTATACATCTATTAGTCTAGTCAGTGAGGGGTGATACTATACATCTATTAGTCTAGTCAGTGAGGGGTGATACTATACATCTATTAGTCTAGTCTGTCAGTGAGGGGTGATACTATACATCTATTAGTCTAGTCAGTGAGGGGTGATACTATACATCTATTAGTCTAGTCAGTGAGGGGTGATACTATACATCTATTAGTCTAGTCAGTGAGGGGTGATACTATACATCTATTAGTCTAGTCAGTGAGGGGTGATACTATACATCTATTAGTCTAGTCAGTGAGGGGTGATACTATACATCTATTAGTCTAGTCAGTGAGGGGTGATACTATACATCTATTAGTCTAGTCAGTGAGGGGTGATACTATACATCTATTAGTCTGGTCAGTGAGGGGTGATACTATACATCTATTAGTCTAGTCAATGAGGGGTGATACTATACATCTATTAGTCTAGTCAGTGAGGGGTGATACTATACATCTATTAGTCTAGTCAGTGAGGGGTGATACTATACATCTATTAGTCTAGTCAGTGAGGGGTGATACTATACATCTATTAGTCTGTCAGTGAGTGGTGATACTATACATCTATTAGTCTAGTCAGTGAGGGGTGATACTATACATCTATTAGTCTGTCAGTGAGGGGTGATACTATACATCTATTAGTCTAGTCAGTGAGGGGTGATACTATACAACTATTAGTCAGTGAGGGGTGATACTATACATCTATTAGTCAGTGAGGGGTGATACTATACATCTATTAGTCAGTGAGGGGTGATACTATACATCTATTAGTCTAGTCTGTCAGTGAGGGGTGATACTATACATCTATTAGTCTAGTCAGTGAGGGGTGATACTATACATCTATTAGTCTGTCACTGAGGGGTGATACTATACATCTATTAGTCTAGTCAGTGAGGGGTGATACTATACATCTATTAGTCTGTCAGTGAGGGGTGATACTATACATCTATTAGTCTAGTCAGTGAGGGGTGATACTATACATCTATTAGTCTGTCAGTGAGGGGTGATACTATACATCTATTAGTCTAGTCAGTGAGGGGTGATACTATACATCTATTAGTCTGTCAGTGAGAGGTGATACTATACATCTATTAGTCTAGTCAGTGAGGGGTGATACTATACATCTATTAGTCTAGTCAGTGAGGGGTGATACTATACATCTATTAGTCTGTCAGTGAGGGGTGATACTATACATCTATTAGTCTAGTCAGTGAGGGGTGATACTATACATCTATTAGTCTGTCAGTGAGGGGTGATACTATACATCTATTAGTCTGTCAGTGAGGGGTGATGCTATTCATCTATTAGTCTAGTCAGTGAGGGGTGATACTATACATCTATTAGTCTAGTCAGTGAGGGGTGATACTATACATCTATTAGTCTGTCAGTGAGGGGTGATACTATACATCTATTAGTCTGTCAGTGAGGGGTGATACTATACATCTATTAGTCTGTCAGTGAGGGGTGATACTATACATCTATTAGTCTAGTCAGTGAGGGGTGATACTATACATCTATTAGTCTAGTCAGTGAGGGGTGATACTATACATCTATTAGTCTAGTCAGTGAGGGGTGATACTATACATCTATTAGTCTAGTCAGTGAGGGGTGATACTATGCATCTATTAGTCTAGTCAGTGAGGGGTGATACTATACATCTATTAGTCTAGTCAGTGAGGGGTGATACTATACATCTATTAGTCTAGTCAGTGAGGGGTGATACTATACATCTATTAGTCTAGTCAGTGAGGGGTGATACTATACATCTATTAGTCTAGTCAGTGAGGGGTGATACTATACATCTATTAGTCTAGTCTGTCAGTGAGGGGTGATACTATACATCTATTAGTCTAGTCAGTGAGGGGTGATACTATACATCTATTAGTCTAGTCAGTGAGGGGTGATACTATACATCTATTAGTCTAGTCAGTGAGGGGTGATACTATACATCTATTAGTCTAGTCAGTGAGGGGTGATACTATACATCTATTAGTCTAGTCAGTGAGGGGTGATACTATACATCTATTAGTCTAGTCAGTGAGGGGTGATACTATACATCTATTAGTCTAGTCAGTGAGGGGTGATACTATACATCTATTAGTCTGGTCAGTGAGGGGTGATACTATACATCTATTAGTCTAGTCAATGAGGGGTGATACTATACATCTATTAGTCTAGTCAGTGAGGGGTGATACTATACATCTATTAGTCTAGTCA
The DNA here is from genome assembly GCF_029448725.1 of Salvelinus fontinalis. Taxonomy (NCBI): domain Eukaryota; kingdom Metazoa; phylum Chordata; class Actinopteri; order Salmoniformes; family Salmonidae; genus Salvelinus; species Salvelinus fontinalis. The sequence goes on along the minus strand of NC_074666.1, from coordinate 16,809,315 downwards.
GTGAGGGGTGATACTATACATCTATTAGTCTAGTCAGTGAGGGGTGATACTATACATCTATTAGTCTGTCAGTGAGTGGTGATACTATACATCTATTAGTCTAGTCAGTGAGGGGTGATACTATACATCTATTAGTCTGTCAGTGAGGGGTGATACTATACATCTATTAGTCTAGTCAGTGAGGGGTGATACTATACAACTATTAGTCAGTGAGGGGTGATACTATACATCTATTAGTCAGTGAGGGGTGATACTATACATCTATTAGTCAGTGAGGGGTGATACTATACATCTATTAGTCTAGTCTGTCAGTGAGGGGTGATACTATACATCTATTAGTCTAGTCAGTGAGGGGTGATACTATACATCTATTAGTCTGTCACTGAGGGGTGATACTATACATCTATTAGTCTAGTCAGTGAGGGGTGATACTATACATCTATTAGTCTGTCAGTGAGGGGTGATACTATACATCTATTAGTCTAGTCAGTGAGGGGTGATACTATACATCTATTAGTCTGTCAGTGAGGGGTGATACTATACATCTATTAGTCTAGTCAGTGAGGGGTGATACTATACATCTATTAGTCTGTCAGTGAGAGGTGATACTATACATCTATTAGTCTAGTCAGTGAGGGGTGATACTATACATCTATTAGTCTAGTCAGTGAGGGGTGATACTATACATCTATTAGTCTGTCAGTGAGGGGTGATACTATACATCTATTAGTCTAGTCAGTGAGGGGTGATACTATACATCTATTAGTCTGTCAGTGAGGGGTGATACTATACATCTATTAGTCTGTCAGTGAGGGGTGATGCTATTCATCTATTAGTCTAGTCAGTGAGGGGTGATACTATACATCTATTAGTCTAGTCAGTGAGGGGTGATACTATACATCTATTAGTCTGTCAGTGAGGGGTGATACTATACATCTATTAGTCAGTGAGGGGTGATGCTATACATCTATTAGTCTAGTCAGTGAGGGGTGATGCTATACATCTATTAGTCAGTGAGGGGTGATGCTATACATCTATTAGTCAGTGAAGGGTGATACTATACATCTATTAGTCTAGTCAGTGAGGGGTGATACTATACATCTATTAGTCTAGTCAGTGAGGGGTGATACTATACATCTATTAGTCTAGTCTAGTCAGTGAGGGGTGATACTATACATCTATTAGTCTAGTCAGTGAGGGGTGATACTATACATCTATTAGTCTAGTCAGTGAGGGGTGATACTATACATCTATTAGTCTAGTCAGTGAGGGGTGATACTATACATCTATTAGTCTAGTCAGTGAGGGGTGATACTATACATCTATTAGTCTAGTCAGTGAGGGGTGATACTATACATCTATTAGTCTAGTCAGTGAGGGGTGATACTATACATCTATTAGTCTGTGAGGGGTGATACTATACATCTATTAGTCAGTGAGGGGTGATACTATACATCTATTAGTCAGTGAGGGGTGATACTATACATCTATTAGTCTAGTCAGTGAGGGGTGATACTATACATCTATTAGTCAGTGAGGGGTGATACTATACATCTATTAGTCTAGTCAGTGAGGGGTGATACTATACATCTATTAGTCTAGTCAGTGAGGGGTGATACTATACATCTATTAGTCTAGTCAGTGAGGGGTGATACTATACATCTATTAGTCTGGTCAGTGAGGGGTGATACTATACATCTATTAGTCTAGTCAGTGAGGGGTGATACTATACATCTATTAGTCTAGTCAGTGAGGGGTGATACTATACATCTATTAGTCAGTGAGGGGTGATACTATACATCTATTAGTCAGTGAGGGGTGATACTATACATCTATTAGTCAGTGAGGGGTGATACTATACATCTAATAGTCTGTCAGTGAGGGGTGATACTATACATCTATTAGTCAGTGAGGGGTGATACTATACATCTATTAGTCTAGTCAGTGAGGGGTGATACTATACATCTATTAGTCAGTCAGTGAGGGGTGATACTATACATCTATTAGTCTAGTCAGTGAGGGGTGATACTATACATCTATTAGTCTAGTCAGTGAGGGGTGATACTATACATCTATTAGTCTGGTCTAGTCAATGAGGGGTGATACTATACATCTATTAGTCTAGTCAGTGAGGGGTGATACTATACATCTATTAGTCTAGTCAGTGAGGGGTGATACTATACATCTATTAGTCTAGTCAATGAGGGGTGATACTATACATCTATTAGTCTAGTCAGTGAGGGGTGATACTATACATCTATTAGTCTGGTCAGTGAGGGGTGATACTATACATCTATTAGTCTAGTTTCCACGCTGACATCAATAGAACGTAACATCCCACACTAAGAAGGAAAAAGTGTCTGTGTTCCACGTGGGTCTCGTCAATTAATTCCATAACCAGGGCAATCATTTTCAAATGGACATGGGGGGGGGGGGGGTACTTGCAGTCATTTTTTATAAATGTAATCTTTATTTAACTAGGCAAGTCAGTTATGAACAAATTCTTATTTACATTGACAGCCTACCCCGGCCAAACCCGGACGACGCTGGGACAATTGTGCACGGCACAATGGACTCCCAATCACGGCCCGATGTGATTTAACGTGGATTCGAACCAGGGACTGTAGTGACACCTCCTGCACTGAGATGCAGTGCCTTATATTGCTGCACAACTCAGTAAAACCTCACAACAGGTGACTGGACTGAACACATTCAGACCGCTCTGACCTAAAGAGAAGAACCTAACATCCATCCATCCTCAGACTCACCTGTTCATCACAGTCAGACTCCAGGTAGGTGGTGTCCTTGACTAAGCAGTTTTCAAAGCCGCTTTCGTCACTCTCATTTAGGCACTCACAGCCAGCTTTGTTCACAAACGGCATCAGGTCCATCTGAACACACAGACACAGTACAACGATATATTTCTTAAAAGGACGCACACAAGGCGAACCCATGTTAAGTGCACATTAGAAGCGAGCACAAAAATAAAGATTTCATTTTAGTCAGAGGTTCTCGCACCTACTTGTGTAAAGCATCACCCTAAATGTTGACACTGCTTTACTGAAATGTGAGCTTATGTAGCGTATGGTTAGCTTCGACTTATGCTAAACCTTGCTACTGCCTTCCTGAGACATGTCCTGGGATACCATCACCACAGACCCAGAAATCAGTCAGCATTGACAGTGCAAGACAGGGAGGGGATCTGAGTTCACATCCTGTCTCGGGAAGACAGGGAGGGGTTCTGACTTTGCGTCCCAGGTCGGGAAGACAAGGACAGAACTCAGAAGTATATCTAGCCTAGGGTGAACTTCCCAAAAAACATAAAGATCGGTTAAGCTAGTTGCTGGGCAATAGACGAACTATGATCTTAATTCTAAAGATTATCTTTACGTTTTGGGAAAGTCACCCGAGTGTAGTTCATCATATACTCACATATCCCTTGGGAATGTCTGAGTCCTCGTTGCTTCCAGGGTCGTTTTCTACATGCTGCTTGATCTTCTCCTCTAGTCCTGAGGCATCTGCACCTTGATACTGGTCAACGCGCACTTTGTTACGGAAAAACAAAAACGTTGGCGTTGCAGAGATGTTGTTGGCGGCAGCCGTTGCCTGAAAAGAGGGAGATTGACATTCAAGTCTTAGTCACGTGCCTCAACACACATACCAGACGTCTTCATCTGTAAATAACATGAGGATGTCGACATGTCTGAGGCTATACATCACTTCTTGTTTACCAAGTCTCCTATGACAACAACAACATAATGGAGTACCTGGTGTTTTGATAACGACACAGTAGACTGTGTTAATAAAACTCAAAAAATAACCTCACCTGACAGACGTGTACATCTACTTCAAGAAAAATTACATGTGGGTACTTGTTACTCAACATGTTGAAAGGAGGGGATATTCTGACACAGGGTCGACACCTGGGGAGCGAAGAGGAGTTTAATAGGAAGCTTTTGTCAACTAAACCCGAAGTTTAGTTAAATGGCTAACGTTAGTTAGCTAGCCATTAACAATGGCTGTTATAAACAAAACATAAATGCTAAAGTAAGCCTTACATGTGCAGTAGCTAAAGCAATAGCTGGCTAAGCATTATTCTTCAGAGTTCGCTACCTTAGCAAACATAGCTGTTGAGTTCCCTTCACCGGGAAGAGCATAGCTCGCTAGTAGATGCCTATTTAAATCACTAGCCAGATAGGTGGATGGCTAGCTAGATAATATTACTTCTATGTACCACAGATTATATCGAACATACTTGACTGTATTGTTAGATAGCTAGTACCAGACTACTGTCATGCTGTTAACAAAGTTGTCTAGCTAGCTTAGCCTGTCTGATATTGCTAAGTCATAGCTGGCTAAGCTATCTAGCTAACGTTAGTTACCTAACAGCGTGGTATGTTGTCCGAGTTAAGTTATCGTTAGTTATTTTTGTCACACTTTTAAAATAGCTTTTTGAAAGTACTCAACAACTGATGCACCGTGAAATCCGAAACAAATGTACTAACTATCTGGTTATACATTCACAAATGAAAGTGGATCACCCATTTCAGTGTAGATCATAGCTAGCTGGTAAAGGCAGGGCCTGGGAACAGATTTTGAACCTTACCCGGCCATTGTGAACTTCACTACCGCAAGCCTTGAGCCGGCTTCTGCTAGCTCAGGTTGGAATTCTGAATCATTTCCGATTACCTTTACCCCGACCATTTTACAGAATACAGCTGCAAATATGTATCTTATTTATGAGAGATTATATACAAACTAGTGTCACGGGTGTACACTGTCCAAACTCAACTCCTCTCTGGAATCACACACTTTACTGGAGCTCCTTGACGAATGTTGGCCATTAACCAATGAAAACCAAGGAGGGCGTGGCCAACTCCAAAGCTAAAACAAATCACAGAAATATAATGAATTTATTCTCTTTCGATTTAACAAATAATGATCCAAGGTAAATTTTTAGTTTACGTGAATCTATCGAAATCAAATCAGATTCTATTTGTCACATGCCCCCGAATACAACGTGTGTAGACTTAACCGTGAAATGCTTGCTTATGAGCCCTTCCCAATGATGCAGAGTTAAACAATTATAATAAAAATAAAAATATTAACAGGAGGAATAAAATACACAAGAATGGTGCTATATACAGGAAGTACCAGATCAATGTGGAGCTATATACGGGATACCTGATCAATGTGGAGCTATATACAGGGAGTACCAGTACCAGATCAATGTGGAGCTATATACAGGGAGTACCAGTACCAGATTAATGTGGAGCTATATACAGGAAGTACCAGATCAATGTGGAGCTATATACAGGGAGTACCAGATCAATGTGGAGCTATATACAGGAAGTACCAGTACCAGATCAATGTGGAGCAATATACAGGGAGTACCAGATCAATGTGGAGCTATATACAGGGAGTACCAGTACCAGATCAATGTTTGAATGTGTGTTTGTGTTGTCGGTATGCGTGTGTGTGAGTATGTAGTGTGTGTGAATGTGTAGTGTGTGTGAGTATGTAGTGTGTGTGAATGTGTGGGGGTTTTGTGTGGGAGTGTCAGTGTAGTGTGTATATATAGTGTGTACAGTACCAGTCAAAAGTTTGGACATACCTACTCATTCAAGGGTTATTCTTTATTTTTACTATTTTCTACATTGTACAATACTACTGATGACATCAACACCATGAAATAACAGATGTGGAATCATGTAGTAACCAAAAAAGTGTTAAACAAATCAAAATATATATTTCAATTTTAGATTCTTCAAAGTTCAAAGCTGTCATCAAGGCAAAGGGGTGGCTACTTTGAAGAAAACATTTTTGGGTTACTACATGATTCCATATGTGTTATTTCATATTTTTTGATGTCTTCACTATTATTCTACAATGTAGAAAACAGTAAATATAAAGAAGAAACCTGGAATGAGTAGATGTGTCCAATCTTTTGAATGGTACCGTATATGGTTTTGTGAGGGTGCGTAGAGTCAGTGCAGGTAGTCCAGGTAACCATTAATTAACTATTTAGCAGTCGTAGGGCTTGCGGGGGGAAGCTGTCTCGGAGCCTATTGGTCCGAGAGCCGAAGCTCCGGTACCGTTTTCTGGATGGTAGCAGAGTGAACAGTCTATGGCTTGGGTGGCTGGAGTCTATGGGAATTCTTTGGCCCCAGTGATGTACTGGGCTGTCCGCTCTACCAAGCAGTAAAGTAGCCAGTCAAAATGCTCTCGATGATGCAGCTGTAAAACCTTTTGAGGATCCGAGGGCCCATGCAAAAAAAAAATATCCTCCTGACGGCGAAGAGGCGCTGTTCTGCCATTTCCATGACTGTGCATGTGTGTGTGTGGATTGTGTTAAGTCCCTAGTGATGTGGACCCCAAGGAACTTGAAGCTCTTGACCCACCCCACTACAGCCCCGCAAATATGGATGGGAGAATGCTCTCCCCTCTTTCTCCTGTAGTCCACGATCAGCTCCTTGGTCTTACTGACTTTGAGGAAGAGGTTGCTGTTATGGTACCACACTACCAAATCTCTGACCTCCTCCCTGTAGACTGTCTCATCTCAGTCGGACACCAGGCCTACCACCGTCACGTCGTCAGCAAACTTGATGATGTTGTTGGAGTCGTGCGTGGCCATGCAGTCGTGGGTGAATAGAGAGTACAGGAGCCCTTGATGGGCCCCTGTGTTGAGGGTCAGCATGCCGGGGAGGTGTTGGGGTTGTTGCCTACCCTCACTACCTGGGGCCCGTCCCATCAGGAAGTACAGGATCCAGTTACAAAGGGAGGTGTTCATTCCCAGGGTTCCAGCTTGGTAATGAGCTTGGAGGGGACTATGGTGTTGAACGCTGAGCTGTAGAATATGAACAGTATTTTCACATAGTTAATCCCCCCTGTTGTCCACATGGGAGAGGGCATTGTGAAGTGCACTTGAGATCGCGTCCTCTGTGGATCTGTTTGGGCGGTATTGGAATTGGATTGGGTCTAGGGTGTCTAGGATGATGGTGTTGATGTGTGTCATAGCCAGCCTTTTTAAAGCACTTTGTCAATTACAGATGTGAGTGCTACAGGGGCGATAGTCATTTAGCCAGGTCATTTTGGAGTTCTTTGGAACAGGGACAATGGTGGTTAGCTTGAAACATGTTAGGATTACAAGCCGGGGACAAGGAGAGATTGAAAATGTCTGTGAAGACACTTGCCAGCTGGTCTGCGCATTCTTTGATAACGCGCCCTGGTATTCCATCTGGCCTGACAGTCTTGTGATTGTTAACCTGTTTAATGGTTTTACTCACACGGGCTGTCAGGGATCCTCCTGGTCACCAGAGGGCGGCAGAGACCGCCCTAGATACTTTTATTGTGTTTAATTATTTCATGACTGTGTCCCTGTTAAAAGAGGTGTGTTTTCTGTGGTCATTTACAGATGCTTGAATTGTTTACTGTGTGTGGTTGTTTCCTGAGTGAGTTTTCAACACTTAGTGTTTGTTGTTTTTCCCCTAAGGTGTACTGTTTCTCAGTAAAGTATTTATGTTTATCCTTAACCATTGATGTGTGGTCTCTTCTCTGCAACTGGGTCTAACCTCGTATCGCAAGACCCAGTGGTTGTATTCCTCCTCGATGTGAGCATCACAGTCTGTACTAGCAAAACAGTCTTGTAGACTCACGTTTACTTTATCGGACCACTTCTGTATTGAACGCGTCATTGGTACATCCTGTTTCAGCTTTTGTTTGTAAGCAGGACAATAGTCATGGTCAGAATTCCCGAAGGGAGGTTGAGGGAGCTCCTCATTGTTTTTGGAGGTAGTCTCAAAGTGGTTTAGAGTTTGAGTGGTTGTGTGTGTGTGTGTGTGTGTGTGTGTGTGTGTGTGTGTGTGTGTGTGTGTGTGTGTGTGTGTGTGTGTGTGTGTGTGTGTGTGTGTGTGTGTGTGTGTGTGTGTGTGTGTGTGTGTGTGTGTGTGTGTGTGGGAGTGGTTTTATTAAGTCTCCCTCCGTTAGTCTTTGCCCACCAGAGATGCTGCCTCTAGTTTGTTTATGGCCCCATACAGTTTGTTGAATGCCAACGTGGTGTTGGCTTGTGGAGGGATGTAATACAGCTGTGGCGATTACGGATGAGAACACTCGGTAGATAAAAAGGTTAGCAGCTTATCACGAGGTATTGAATATCAGCTGAACAAAAGCTCCAGATTTCCTTCACACTGGAAGTAGTGATTACATGTTTATACTGCATATCCTCTAGGTGTGTGTGTGTGTGTGTGTGTGTGTGTGTGTGTGGGGGGGGGGGGGGGGGGTTCTTTATATATTGTTTTCATGTTCCAGGCAATCTCTAAACACAAAATTATTAAGATCTGAACATATTTATGATCTGAGAGAGAACGTAAACTGACTCACTCTCCAGTCTCCATTGAATTGGCTTATAATGCCTATACGCTAGGGCTGTGTGTGTGTGTGTGCATTTCTTTTAGATAGTGTTATATATACATACAGTGCATTTGGAAATTGTTCAGAACTCTTGACTTTTTCCACATTTTGTTATGTTACAGCCTTATTCTAAAATAGATTGCATGTTGTTTTTTTGTCCTGATCAAAATACGCACAATATCCAATAATGACAAAGCGAAAACAGGTTTTAAAAATGTTTTGCAAATGTATTAAAAGTTTTTACAAACATAGATACCGTAAATAAATATTCAGACCCTTTGCTATGAGACTCGAAATTGAGCAGAGGTGCATCCTCTTTCCATTGATCATCTTTGAGATGTTTCTACAACTTGATTGGACATGATTTGGAAAGGCACACCTGTCTTCAGTGGCTTGTGAAAGTATTCCCCCCCTTGGTATTTTTCCTATTTTGTTGCCTTACAACCTGGAATTAAAATGAATTTTTGGGGGCGGGGTTGTCTCATTTGATTTACACAACATGCCTACCACTTTGAAAATGCAAAATATTTTCTAATGTGAAACAAACAAGAAATAAGACAAAAAAACAGAACTTGAGCATGTATAACTATTCACCCCCCCCCCGAAGTCAATACTTTGTAGAGTCACGTTTTGCAGCAATTACAGCTGAATGTCTCTTGGGGTATGTCTCTAAGCTTAGCACATCTAGCCACTGGGATTTTTCCCCATTCTTCAAGAAAAAAAATGCTCCAGCTCCTTCAAGTTGGATGGGTTCCGCTGGTGCACAGCAATCTTTAAGTCATACCACAGATTCTCAATTGGATTGAGGTCTGGGCTTTGACTAGGCCATTCCAAGACATTTAAATGTCTCGAGTGTTGCTTGAACAGTATGCTTAGGGTCATTGTCCTGCTGGAAGGTGAACCTCCGTCCCAGTCTCAAATCTTTGGAAGACAGAGAGGTTTCCCTCAAGAATTTCCCTGTATTTAGCACCATACAACATTCCTTCAATTCTGACTAGTCTCCCAGTCCCTGCTGCTGAAAAACATCCCCACAGCATGATGCTGTCATAACCATGCTTCACTGAGGGGATGGTGTTCTCGGGGGGATGAGAGGTGTTTGGTTTGTGCCAGACATTTTCCTTGATGGCCCTAAAGCTAAATGTTTGTCTCATCTGACCAATGGCTTTTTTTCTGGCCCCTCTTCCGTAAAACCCAGCTCTGTGGAGTGAATGGCTTAAAGTGGTCCAATGGACAGATACTCCGATCTCCACTGTGGAGCTTTGCAGCTCCTTCAGGGTTATCGTTGGTCTCTTTGTTGCCTCTCCGATTAATGCCCTCCTTGCCTGGTCCGTGAGTTTTGGTGGGCGGCCTTCTCTTGGCAGGTTTGTTGTGGTGCCATATTCTTTCCAATTTATGATAATGGATTTAATGGTGCTCCGTGGGATGTTCAATGTTTCTGATGTTTTTTTATAACCCAACCCTGATCTGTACTTCTCCATAGCTTTGTCCCTGATCTGTTTGGAGAGCTCCTTGGTCTTCATGGTGCCGCTTGTTTGGTGGTGCTTCTTGCTTAGTGGTGTTGCAGACTCTTGGGCCTTTCAGAACAGGTGTGTATATATGCTGAGATCATGTGACAGATTGTAACACTTAGATTGCACACAGGTGGACTTTATTTAACTAATTATGTGACTTCTGAAGGTAATTGGTTGCACCAGATCTTATTTAGGGGCTTCATAGCAAAGGGGGTGAATACATCTGCACGCACCACTTTTCCATTTTTGTATTTTTTTAAACAACCTTTTTTAATTTCACTTCATCAATTTTGACTATTTTGTGTTTGTCCATTACATGAAATCCAAATAAAAAATATTTTAAAATTATTGGTTGTAATGCAACAAAATAGGAAAAATGCCAAGGGGGATATATAAAAGGTTCCACAATTGACAGTGCATGTCAGAGCAAAAACCAAGCCATGAGGTCGAAGGAATAGTCTGTAGAGCTCCCGAGACAGGATTGTGTCGAAGGCACAGACCTGGGGAAGAGTACCAAAAAATGTCTGCAGCATTGATGAAACTCCCCAAATACAGGTGTGCCAAGCTTGTAGCGTCCTACCCAAGAAGAATTGAGGCTGTAATCACTGCCAAAGGTGCTTCAACAAACTACTGAGTAAAGGGTCTGAATACTTATGTAAATGTGGTATTTCCATTTTTTTTTGTACACATTTGCTGAAATCTCTAAACCTGTTTCTGCTTTGTCATTTTGGGGTATAGTGTGTAGATCTTATGAGTGGGGGGAAAACAATGTTATCAATTTTATAATAAGGCTGTAACGTAACAAAATGTGGAAAAAGTCAAGGGGTCTGAATTCTTTCTGACTGCACTGTACATACAGAGTGTACAAAACATTAGGAACACCTTCCTAATATTGAGTTGCACCCCCTTTTTGCCCTCAGAACAGCCTCAATTCATTGGGGGTATGAACTCTACAATGTGTCAAAAGCAGTCCACAGGGATGCTGGCCCATGTTGACTCCAATGTTTCCCACAGTTGTGTCAAATTGGCTGGATGTCCTTTGGGTGGTGGACCATTCTTGATACACACGGGAAACTGTTGAGCGTGAAAAACCCAACGGCATTGCACTTCTTGACACAAACCGGTGCGCCTGGTACCTACTACCATACCTCGTTCAAAGACACAAAAATATTTTGTTTTGCCCATTCTCACTCTGAATGGCAAACATACACAACATTTATTCAGATTTGCCCATCAGTAGCTCCGAGAACAACCCTTACGAAAAAATATTTCAGTCAGAGGGTTGTATAACTGCATTTCTGCAATTACTGCTTCTAAAATACAAGTCGACAGCAATTTTGAAACTGCAATCTTTTTTTTTTTGTACGGGAAGTGTACCAAAGAACATTTTTTATTTAATTTAATGTATGGACATTAATGGATTCAAATGGATTCTGCAACAATATATGCACGATGTAATGGATTGAATTAAATATGCATGATTCATATATAGCCTCATCATCTCTTAGCTCCATACATCTCTATGGTCCAATAACACACCAGATATGGTCCTTTCATCATGTCAGGGCGTGACTACAATGACTGTCAGGAACTGTGAACCAATCCGCGTTCAATTTACTGCACACTGTAACCAATCAACGTTCACGACCTTTTCGGAAGTTGTATGCGCAGATAATCATACGTGAGAACACAAACCAACGGGAGAAGCAAAGGCCGGTTCTTTTCAGTATTATTATTAGCTAGCTAGTATTTCATTAAAATATACAGATTTGATACAATTTCTACATGGATATGGCGGAGAAGGCAACGAAACCTGCAGGTAAACTCATTGTGTAACGTTATGTAGCTAGCTACTATATATACAATGCTGAAATAATGTGTCAGGTGTTGCATCAGACCGGTGTTGCTAGTTAGCTTGCATACTTTTTTATTTATTTTTATTTAACCTTTATTTAACTAGGCATGTCAGTTAAGAACAAATTATTATTTTACAATGACGGCCTACCCTGGCCAAACCCTCCCCTAACCCGGACGACGCTGGGCCAAGTGTGCACCGCCTTATGCGACTCCCAATCATGGCCGGTTGTGATACAGCCCGGGATCGAATCAGGGTCTGTAGGGACGGACGCCTCTAGCACTGAGATGCAGAGCCTTAGACCGCTGCGCCACTCGGGAGCCCACCGGTAGCACAACCGTATCTTCACTGTCTAACTAGCTAAAAAAAAGCTAGTTAAGCATTTTGTTTGTTTTAGTGCCTTTTTCATTTCTGTCATACCTGTACCTAGCTGATATTCTCAACTCCACAATGTGTACACACAGTGCGTTCGGAAAGTATTCAGACGCCTTGACTTTTCCCACATTTTGTTACGTTACAGCCTTATTCTAAAGTTGAGTAAATATATTTTTCCCCCCTCATCAATATATACACAATACCGCATAATAACAAAGCAAAAAGCGAAAACAGGGTTTTAGAAGTTTAAGTACATCTCTGGCGAGACCAGAATATAGCTGTGCAGGGACTCTCCCCATCCAACAGAGCTTGAGAGGATCTGCAAGGAAGAATGGGAGAAAATTGCCAAATACAGGTGTGCCAAGCTTGTAGCATCATACCCAAGAAGACTGGAGGCTGCCGAAGGTGCTTCAACAAAGTGCTTCGTAAAGGGTCTGAATACTTATGTAAATGTGATATTTCAGTTTTTTATATTTTAATAAATGTGCAAACATAAAAAATAAAAATAAAGTTTTTGTCTTGTCATTATGGGGTATTGTGTGTTGATTGAGGAAGGAATACAATTGAATCAATTTTAGAATAAGGCTGTAACGTAACAAAATGTGGGAAAAGTCCAGGGGTCTGAATACTTTCCCGATGCACTGTAGCTCCAACCTTTGAGTGGGTGAAATAGGCAACGTAGTGGGATGTCAAATATGGGATTTAGCATCGGGAATAATAACTGAACACGTCAAGCTAGGTTTAGAGGAAATGACAGGCATGCAAGATCAAGTATTACAGTGCTTTCACTTTTTTCCAGGTGAACTGTACGTGTCTGACAAAGAGGGAAATGACCAGGATGGTGATGGAACAGAACTGAAGCCTTTCAAGACCTCATTGAGGGTAAGAGGAATCAGTGTTGCCTGTTTGTTTTTTCATTATTACACCTATTCAACAGAATTGATATGTCTACGATCCCCTTGGAGTAAATCACATTTAAGTGTTGTAACAAGAGCTATGTGGATTTCACAGGCATTGATATTTGCTGGAAAGGAACCATTCCCAACCATCTATGTGGATTCTCAGAAGGAAGGAGAGGTAGATGGTTACAACAAGCAATCAACAAAAAAAAACAAGTCAAAACACAAACACATGTTTTCATTTTTGTTTCACTTACTGATTTTTGTTTTTCCTATTAATCTAGCGTTGGGCAGTGATCTCCAAGACACAGAAGAAAAATGTGAAAAAGTTATTTGCTAGAGAGCAGATGAAGAGCGACTCCAAAGACAAAAAGGAGGTACGTGGGAAGGCGGAAATGGTACCCTATCCCCCCATATAGTGCGCTACCTCTGGTCAAAAGTAGTGCACTATGTAGGGAATAGGATGCACCATTATAATTATACACACTATTGTCTTCGGCCATAAACTGTATACTCACTGCTCACAGGTAGCAGTAGTGTATGTAAGCGGCAATTTATGTAAATTATTTTCAACTTTGATTTTGAAGGCAGAGGATTCTGAGAGACGAGAGAAGAATCTGGACGGAGCTAAGAAAGTCACCATTGAGAATGACTCCAGCCTTCCAGAGCCCAAAACGGTAAGATCCACTATATTCTCTTTAGCATCCTGTCAGAAACTTCTCATCTTTGGAAATAAGAGTGTAATTTTTTGGTCTTCCATTGTGTTTAAATATTGAAATTGAATCAACACTTTCCCAAAAGGTTAAAATCTATCAGCTGGAGCCTCTCCGGGGCGAGAGAGTGAAGGTGTTTGGCTGGGTGCACCGAATGAGAAAACAAGGTGAGGATTGTAGAAAGTCCAGTATGAAGGAAGATAGAGGTAGTTTTAGCGCTAGCTTAGCGCAAAGACTGGAAGTCAATGGGTACAGCTAGCTATCCACCAAAAAAATGTGTTCCGTGACCCAGAAACAGAACTGAAAAGTTTCTGCAACACTGTGTACATAATGTTATGAACATGAATACTGTGTGATTCAAAACTTGTAAAAGTTGCACGTAATTTAAGAAAAAATCTTTAATCTAAGTTATGATATTTAGCATCGAAATCACAGTGCATCTTGGGTAATTTCCATAGCAACCTTGCTTACTTTTGTTGCACACTGGTCAGAACCATTTGTGCGTTCGGTTGTTCGTCCTTGCATCAGCTCAAGCATCACGTGTTACCTTCACTGATGAACCCCGAAACGAGTAAATAAGTTTTAATCACATACTGTGGTTTTCTCAGTTAATATAAGACGTTCTGGCAGCTGCATTTCTGTGGAGGCTCCTCAGAGGAGGAAGGGGAGGACTATCATTTTGTAAAAAATCATTTTTATACTAAAATTACTATACTAAAAATTATCATTTTTAAACTAAATATTTTCACATCACCAAATAATTGATTAAAACACACTGTTTTTCAATGATAGGTTCACAGTAGTCTCATCAGCACTTTGTAGGGTAGCAACATGGTGTAGCCGGAGGACAGCTAGCTTCCGTCCTCCTCTGGGTACATTGACTTAAATACAAAACCTAGGAGGTTCATGGTTCTCACTTCCTTCCATAGACTTACACAGTAATTATGACAGCTTCCGGAGGACCACCTCCAACCTATCGGAGCTCTTGCAGCATTAACTGACATGTTGTCCACCCAATCAAGGGATCAGAGAATGAATGTAGTCCTGAAAGCTACAGCTACAGCTAGCACTGCAGTGTATAACATGTGGTGAGTAGTTGTTTTTTTCCTACCCCTTTTTCTCCCCAATATTGCGTGAAATCCAATTGGTAGTTACAGTCTTGTCCCATCTCTGCAACTCTTGTACGGACTCGGGAGAGGCGAAGGTCGAGAGCCAATGCGTCTTCCGAAAACACGACCCAGCCAAGCCGCACTGCTTCTTGACACACTGCTTGCTTAACCCGGAAGCCAGCCACACCAATGTGTCGGAGGAAACACCATACAACTGGCATTTGCCCGGCCCGCGACAAGGAGTCGCTAGAGCGCAATGGGACAAGAACATCCCGGCCGGCCAAACCCCTCCCCTAATCCGGACGATGCTGGGCCAATTGTTCGCTGCCTCATGGGTCTCCCGGTTGCGGCCGGCTGCAACACAGCCCGGGATCGAACCCAGGTCTGTAGTGATGCCTCTAGTACTGCAAAGCAGTGCCTTAGACCACTGGGCCTCTCGGGAGGCCATGGTCACGTGGAATTTGACACAGCAACAGCCCTAACGTTTACATGATCAGTCCAATCAAAGCTACTGTAGATCTAATGTGATTTGACGTAATTTTATCTGTGGCCAATGACCTTTGAGCCTTCTTGGATGGGCACTTCTAATATAACTATTGCAGCACCCAAGGGGCTTGAATTTTTTTAGCTCTCCCCATAGATTTTGCGGTGTCGTAGTGTCCCCTTGAGTGACAGAACACTGAGCCAATCACAGCCAATCACTAGAGAACATTACAACCTCTACGCTCCGTATTTTTCCCTGGCTTCCCCACCACCACAGAAAGCACTGAGCTAGGATGAAACACCTGCATTTTTAAGCTGCCTTACTCAAGAAAGCAACCTTGTTTGTATGCAGCTTTTTTAACTGAATTATAAAAATGTTTTACATTGTTTGCAAACTGATATGTGACACGTATTAATGTCGAAATAACATGCAAAACAGGCAACAAAATGTAACATTTGATTATTTTTTTTTAGCTTAAAACAGAGAGGCAAACCAGTTACCTTTTGGCGAAATTCGCCAAATAGTTAAAGTACTTGATTCTGTTTTTTTGGGGGGGGTTCTAATATCCGTGTTTGGGTCAGTAATGGCTGTAAGCGAACCAGTGATACATGTTTGAAGCAATTATGTCTGTAGCCAAGGCTCGAGCCTGCGCTCCGCCAGTCATTCACCTAACAGGATGCAGCGCGCGACTGAAGAGACAACCAACTTGCTAGTTACAGCGTCAGCGCCGCGCTCTGGAAGTCAGCGCAGAG
Source organism: Salvelinus fontinalis (assembly GCF_029448725.1). NCBI lineage: Eukaryota > Metazoa > Chordata > Actinopteri > Salmoniformes > Salmonidae > Salvelinus > Salvelinus fontinalis. Next base: position 16,793,208 of record NC_074666.1, on the reverse strand, counting down.
TGGAAAGGCAGCTTTGATTTGATGATGAAGCGTACTTCATGAGCTGTAACTGGAAAAAACTGGCATTTGGAAAGTTTGAGTTGAGAGAGTAATTGTGATGGGACAAGAATTGTTAGCAATGTTGTTAAGTACTGTTATCTTGCTACAGTAGCTGGATCGAGTTATCCGTTAGCTAACCAGAGAAATTTTGAGACACATTAATTGAGTTTACAGTGGTTCTTCCTTTAAAAGTTGCAGCGTACTGCGGCATAGCGAATTCTATTCTCAGTGCCAACCACTGGTACCATTAATGCTAGTTAGTGCTAGTTTAACCACCAGAGGGCATCTTTGAGAGGCATTTGATAGCCTTCAATAGTGGCTGTACTAGAGAATTTAAAACCTTTTTTTGTAAGAACATTGTATATGCGACTGATTTAAAAAAAATAAAAAAAATTTGCTTAATTAATTTGATTAATATTATGGTGTTTCTATTCCAAGGAAAATGGAAAACCCCTCTGGGTTTCTGTTAGGATGGAAAGGAAAATATGTCGCTGTACATCGTGATGGTCAGGAGTAGGCTACAGTACTGGGCTATTTAGCTAAAGAATCCCTGTGTTGTGCGGGCACGCGGGAGACCGGGGTTCAATTCCCTGCCAGGGAGGAAGGAGTAGGCTGTCCTTGTAAATAAGAATTTGTTCTTATTAACTGACTTGCTTAGTTAAATAAAGGTTACACTAAGAGCATAACATTTCTTAATGTTAAACTGAAATTGCAACCAATCACGGCCGGTTGTGATACAGCCAACCTAACTAAGAAATACATTTGACGATTGAATTCTCCCCCTATCCTCCTTCTAGGCAAGTCTATTGTCCATCTACCTGCTAATAGCCATAATGGCGCTGTACAACATGACTGTGTGTGTTTGAAAGAGTATTTTCTAGTAGGCAACAATACAACGTGACCGGTCGGGAGTGGTCTACACTACTATAGTAAGAGCAAAATAATCCTAATAAAATAATAAAACCTTAGTGTAACAACAGTTTTAGTAAGTAATACTGAAGTTGTGCACAATTATCAGTTTCTATTTCGGTTTATGTTGGCCATTCATTGTCAGTTAGAGACACAGTAGGACCCAAAAGCATAATCAGTGCTCTAACTCCCCCTTGTGGTGGTCTGGAGTAATGAAGTGGTGACGCAGGGCACCGTACTAAACCGCAAATTACCTCTAAGTCCCACAGCATAATCGCAAAACTTTTAGTGGAGCAACCACTATATAGTATTAACTGGTATACGACTCCTTGCCGATCCTCAAGCTATAACGTTAGTTGCTCTCTGGACCCTGGCAATCTGTGTGAAATGTTAACTAGTTAGCTAGCTAATGAACTAACTCCTATCTATGAACTAATGTTTTCTCTTTGTGGTTAATTTTCTAAAATGAGAGGATTAAGTGAAAATGAGGCGTTGCTTGTTAAACAAGTGGATTCAGGGATCAAGTGTAGCTGGAGCTGCGGCCTGGTTTAAACTGGGTGCCTGGTTTAAACTGGATGCCTGGTTTAAACTGGATGCCTGGTTTAAACTGGATGCCTGGTTTAAACTGGATGCCTGGTTTAAACTGGGCCTGGTTTAAGCTGGATGCCACTATTGAGGTGAAAGGAAACACCACACACTTTCCCTCTTTCTCACTTTTACAATACAGCGGATAAAAAGGCCAGGTGTTCTCTGCCTGAAAGAGATCAATTATGCCAACAAAGGGTATCCTGGTCTGCTGGCACATTGTAGAACAGATGTCCCCAAGCAGAAAGTGTACAATGTAGTAATGTGCTGTGTAGCCCAAAGTTATTGCTTTTGTTGTGTTGAACTTAACATACTGTAACACTTGTGAGTGAGGGGGAATTATTAAAAAAATTACTCAGGGAACGTTCTTTTTTCACACATGTAGCCTTGTGGACTTAATCAATGTCTACTATAGGGGTCACTATAATAGAATACTTGTTTGTTTCATTCTATTTCTACTTTGATATGTTTTTTCCCCCAAGTGCAATATTATAAAGGCTGTCGTGGTAACAAGCGTTCTATTATAAAGGCTGTCATGGTAACAAGCGTTCTATTGTAAAGGCTGTTGTGGTAACAAGCGTTCTATTATAAAGGCTGTCGTGGTAACAAGCGTTCTATTATAAAGGCTGTCATGGTAACAAGCGTTCTATTATAAAGGCTGTCATGGTAACAAGCGTTCTATTATAAAGGCTGTCGTGGTAACGAGCGTTCTGTTATAAAGGCTGTCATGGTAACAAGCGTTCTATTATAAAGGCTGTCGTGGTAACGAGCGTTCTATTATAAAGGCTGTCGTGGTAACGAGCGTTCTATTATAAAGGCTGTCGTGGTAACAAGCGTTCTATTATAAAAGCTGTCGTGGTAACAAGCGTTCTATTATAAAAGCTGTCGTGGTAACAAGCGTTCTATTATAAAGGCTGTCATAGTAACAAGCGTTCTATTATAAAGGCTGTCGTGGTAACAAGCGTTCTGTTATAAAGGCTGTCGTGGTAACAAGCGTTCTATTATAAAGGCTGTCGTGGTAACAAGCGTTCTATTATAAAGGCTGTCATAGTAACAAGCGTTCTATTATAAAGGCTGTCGTGGTAACAAGCGTTCTGTTATAAAGGCTGTCGTGGTAACAAGCGTTCTGTTATAAAGGCTGTCGTGGTAACAAGCGTTCTATTATAAAAGCTGTCGTGGTAACAAGCGTTCTATTATAAAGGCTGTCATAGTAACAAGCGTTCTATTATAAAGGCTGTCGTGGTAACAAGCGTTCTGTTATAAAGGCTGTCGTGGTAACAAGCGTTCTATTATAAAGGCTGTCGTGGTAACAAGCGTTCTATTATAAAGGCTGTCATAGTAACAAGCGTTCTATTATAAAGGCTGTCGTGGTAACAAGCGTTCTATTATAAAGGCTGTCGTGGTAACAAGCGTTCTATTATAAAGGCTGTCGTGGTAACAAGCGTTCTATTATAAAAGCTGTCGTGGTAACAAGCGTTCTATTATAAAAGCTGTCGTGGTAACAAGCGTTCTATTATAAAGGCTGTCATAGTAACAAGTGTTCTATTATAAAGGCTGTCGTGGTAACAAGCGTTCTATTATAAAGGCTGTCGTAGTAACAAGCGTTCTATAATAAAGGCTGTCATGGTAACAAGTGTTCTATTATAAAGGCTGTCGTGGTAAAAAACGTTCTATTTTAAAGGCTGTCGTGGTAACAAGCGTTCTATTATAAAGGCTGTCGTGGTAACAAGCGTTCTATAATAAAGGCTGTCGTGGTAACAAGCGTTCTATAATAAAGGCTGTCGTGGTAACAAGCGTTCTATAATAAAGGCTGTCGTGGCTAACTGCAATATTAATGTATTGTTTTTTTTCTCTGGGAAACAAATAACATTGGATTGCTTTCCTTAATGTTTTGCTACGAGTTTGGTTCACATTAACCACTTTTTATTTTACACACAGAGACTGATCATGTTGATCATAATCTTTGTTGTTTAATTAGTACACAGTTAAAACCTACATTTCATAAAGGGATCCAGCCTAAAAATCACTAGAAATTAACATTTTAAAACTGATATAAAAAATATATATATATATCCTCCTAGCAGGGATTTTTTTGCATGTTTCAGTGCAGAATAAAAGTACATATCGGGGCCTCACTAGTTAGCATCCTTGTAAACAGGTGGGGCTCTGCACTACCTGCCCTGAATGACGGGTCGCCACTGATTGTAACCATGATGTAATTTATACACCTTTCAAACCAAGATGTTTTCCCGTCAACTTTAGCATCCGGACTACTGCCCCCCCCCCCTTTTTAATATCTGAAAGGTGTTGCCGGTATCAAAGCTTAAACTTTTATTTCCACGAACCAACTTGGTCATGGTTGCGGGAAATTTCTGCCTAACTGTAAATGCTGAGGCGTTATTGGCACCCACTACACTCTTAAAGCTCTTGGTTGTTGCTGTTACTAGTATCTTCCTGGCAGTTGTACACTTTTTGGCAGTTGTACACTTTTTTGGCAATTGTACACTTTTTGGCAATTGTACACTTTTTGGCAGTTGTACACTTTTTGGCAGTTGTACACTTTTTGGCAGTTGTACACTTTTTGGCAGTTGTACACTTTTTGGCAGTTGTACACTTTTTGGCAGTTGTACACTTTTTGGCAGTTGTACACTTTTTGGCATGTCACTAAATCCATCTCTTCACATGCACTGTTTTCTAACCACAGCTGGATCCATAAATATGAATTCTGAAAATAATGGAATAAAGTAGGCTAATGCAATTGAAGGCATCAAATGTGTTTCTTACTGAAACTACCAAAGTCCTTCAATTATTATAAAACATTCAAAGCATTAGCCTAGCTGTGTGGAGTCACTATTTTAGCATCGTTTCGCACTGATTTGAGACAAACGTGGGGGATTTTTCTTTTCACAGAATCTCCGTTTGGGATATTGGTTAGGCTACAATTAGCCTGTGGAAATGTTAGCTAAGTTGAGGTGAGTGCTGCTCATGATCATCTTGTCTCGGTGGGTCATTGATTATCACTGATCAGAACAGTTTGCCAGCATGTTATGTAGCTTAACAAGTGGATAATTTAGCTCTTCAGTCACAGTCAGCTAGTAGCCTAGGTCTACTCCCTATCAACAGCCTGTGACTTGTCTGATAATCAATCAATGTGATATTTTGTTTCACTGAGTCTCTGTCTGTAGGCTATATTTAGCTAATTCTCTGGCAGGGCAATTTAAGTGGAGGTGGTATAGCTCATCTATTCGTTTGGTCATCTATCACTGATCAGAAACATTTAGCATGCTACAATGTAGCCTAAATGCTACATGCTATAATGTAGCCTAAATGCTACATGCTATAATGCAGCCTAAATGCTACATGCAATAATGTAGCCTAAATGCTACATGCTATAATGTAACCTAAATGCTACATGCTATAATGTAACCTAAATGCTACATGCTATAATGTAGCCTAAATGCTACATGCTATAATGTAGCCTAAATGCTACATGCTATAATGTAGCCTAAATGCTACATGCTATAATGTAACCTAAATGCTACATGCTATAATGTAGCCTAAATGCTACATGCTGTAATGTAGCCTAAATGCTACATGCTGTAATGTAGCCTAAATGCTACATGCTGTAATGTAACCTAAATGCTACATGCTATAATGTAGCCTAAATGTGACATGCTATAATGTAACCTAAATGCTACATGCTATAATGTAGCCTAAATGTGACATGCTATAATGTAACCTAAATGCTACATGCTATAATGTAGCCTAAATGCTACATGCTATAATGCACAGGTGTCAAACTCATTCCACGGAGGGCCGAGTGTCTGCGGGTTTTCGCTCCACCCTTGTACTTGATTGATGAATTAACATCACTAATTAGTTAGGAACTCCCCACACCTGGTTGTCTAGGGCTTTATTGAAAGGAAAGACCAAAAACCTGCAGACACAAGGCCCTCCGTGGAATGAGTTTGACACCCCTGCTATAATGTAACCTAAATGCTACATGCTGTAATGTAGCCTAAATGCTACATGCTGTAATGTAGCCTAAATGCTACATGCTGTAATGTAGCCTAAATCAAGTCTAGGCCTATTATTTTGCTCGATCGCAACTCTAAAACAAAGCGGAGTAGGAACCTGGATCAAAAAAGCATGGGCTTGGGCTCTGTTTCAAAATATCACTTTTATATGGTTGGGAAAAATATTATTTTGTGTTTTTATTATATTTTTACTATAAAATGTGTGTTGACTGTGATCTGGGTAGCCTACTTACTGTAAGTGTGTCTTGTCAGTTTGTTTTGTTCATTCAAAAACAATGATGTCGAACTCATACCGGTCATTTTATAATATTTTAATTAATGTGCAACTTTTAAAACAAGTTTTGAACCACACTGTGTTCATATTTATAACATTCTATATGTGATGATTAAACTTTGAAGTTTTGTTTCCTGGGTCAAGGATAGCCTTTTCTGAAGCCTTTTTTGGGGGTGGTTGACCCTGGGACTTATATAACATGGACGTTGTTTTCTATGAGAATACGCTCAGGATTCTAATGCGTCGTACAGTCCCTAACCCTAACCCTTATCCTAAACCTAACCCTAACCCTTATCCTAACCCTAACCTTTATCCTTATCCTAACCCTAACCCTTATCCTAACCCTTATCCTAACCCTTATCCTAACCCTAACCCTTATCCTAACCCTTATCCTAACCCTAACCCTTATCCTAACCCTAACCCTTATCCTAACCAACACCATCTAGGGTTCCTGTTTACGTTGTATGATGCACTACAGACTTACTTAGGCTATTTATATTTTAGTTTTTATTTATTTATTTTTGTAATCCTTTTTTTGAGGGGGGGGGGGGGGGGGGGGGGGTAGATCAGCTTACATATTGCAGGTTGTAGCTTCCATCAATGTAATTGTCTGCATCACTTCCACAATCCCTCATATTTGTATTTTTTCCCAAATGTATTTTGGAGTTCTTTGCATGAATGAGAGAGGCTTATAGCGTGTTTGCTATTCTCTTGCTAGGAAAGAACCTGATGTTCATCGTGCTGAGAGATGGAACTGGTTTCCTGCAGTGTGTTCTCAACGATAAATTGGTACTTTTTTTTTCTTTCTTATTTTGCTCTCTTTTAAAACTCAATTCTGTTTAAAAAAAGATTTTTTTTAAATACGATCAAAATTTTATGATATACTTTTTTTTATGGCATCACTTTTAAATAAAAAAAAAAAAAAAAAAAAATTCTCCTCTTATTCATTTGTAATATCTTTTTGGCCCTTTGTCACCGTTTTATAGTGTCAGTGCTACAATGCCTTGGTGCTGTCCACTGAAAGCACAGTGGCTCTGTACGGGACAGTGAATGAAGTACCAGAAGGAAAACAGGTAAACATTCCTCCAATTAATATCCATTATTGTTTCAAGTTTAGCATACACATATATGGTCAAGTTTCCCAGACCCAGATTAAGCCTAATCTTTAACATGTTCAATGAAAAATCTCCACAATCTATTTTTTTGTTGTTGTCCGTGACTAGGCTTAAACTGTGTCCCGGGGGGGGGGGGAATCGGTCCCAATTTAGTATTACATTTTAATGAATTATAATAACGTTGTTAGGACTTGTCTGTCTTCTCCTCCTCCACTAGGCCCCTGGAGGTCATGAGCTGACCTGTGACTTCTGGGAGCTGGTGGGTCTGGCGCCGGCTGGAGGAGCTGACAACCTGCTGAATGAGGAGTCCGATGTGGACGTTCAGCTCAACAACAGACACATGATGATCCGTGGGGAGAACGTGTCCAAGATCCTCCGGGTCCGCTCCACTGTCACACAGTGCTTCAGGGACCACTTCTTCAACCGCGGATACCATGAGGTACAGTAAAAAGTAGTACCTATCCACACAGATACAACGGGATGGAGATTCTATTTAACATGTGGGTACATCACAATCTTTCCATGTTTCTGATCTCTTTTTATAGTATATATATATATATACTGTAACGTCCATCACCTGCTGTCTTTGGGTTCTTATTGCTAATGCTGATTTTATAGATTAGGTTTGAATCGTGAATAATTCTATATTGTCATCCTTGTGCATGTTTAAACATCTTTGTGACTTATTTAATAATATATCGTCTTAAGGATCTCTACAGATCGGTGTCCCACCCTCGGGACGGTTGAGCTAACGTGCGCTAATGCGATTAGCATGAGGTTGTAAGTAACAAGAACATTTCCCAGGACATAGACATATCTGATATTGGCAGAAAGCTTAAATTCTTGTTAATCTAACTGCAGTCCAAAATCAAATCAAAATGTATTTGTCACATACACATGGTTAGCAGATATTAATGCGAGTGTAGCGAAATGCTTGTGCTTCTAGTTCAGACAATTCAGTAATAACCAACGAGTAATCTAACCTAACAATTCCACAACTACTACCTTATACACACAAGTGTAAAGGGATAAAGAATATGTACATAAAGATATATGAATGAGTGATGGTACAGAACGGCATAGGCAAGATGCAGTAGATGGTAGCGAGTACAGTATATACATATGAGATGAGTAATGTAGGGTATGTAAACATAAAAGTGCATAGTTTAAAGTGGCTAGTGATACATGTATTAGATAAAGAAAACATACCATGCTATTGTTTGAGAGTGCACAATTATGTACTTGAAAATGTATATATTGACCAATTAGGCAGACTTGATATAACATGTTGAACAGAAATGCAATGGTTCATTGGATCAGTCTAAAACTTTGCACATACTGCTGCCATCTAGTGGCCAAAACCTAAATTGAGCCTTGAGTCCTAAATCAGATTATGGCCTTTCTCTTGCATTTCAAAGATGATGGTACAAAAAAATACAAAAAGAAAAAAACATGTGTATTTTACCAGATCTAATGTGTTATATTCTCCTACATTCATTTCACATTCCCACAAACTGGTTGCTGATGGTTGCTGATAATGAGCCTCTGTACGCCTATGTAAATATTCCATTAAAAAATCTGCCGTTTCCAGCTACAATAGTCATTTACAACATTAATAATGTCTGCACTGCATTTCAGATCATTTTTATGTTATTTTAATGGACAAAAAAAAAATGCTTTTCTTTCAAAAACAAGGACATTTCTAGGTGACCCCAAACTTTTGAACGGTAGTGTATATGTATAGAATGATCTCGTTTGTAAATGTAAAGCCATTCTAAAGCTATATTGTTTGTTTGTGTGCTTGTTTTCCCACAGATCACCCCACCCACCCTGGTGCAGACCCAGGTGGAGGGAGGTTCCACCTTGTTCAACCTGAACTACTTTGGGGAGGAGGCGTTCCTGACCCAGTCCTCTCAGCTCTACCTGGAGACCTGTATCCCTGCTCTGGGAGACACCTTCTGTATCGCTCAGTCCTACCGCGCTGAGCAGTCCCGCACCCGTAGGCACCTGTCTGAGTGAGTAGTAGTACTGGCTATGGATGGGAGGTATTCATTAAGGCACCCAATCTGCACTATAGCATGGAGGGAATACCTGAACTTGTACAATAAGAAACATTCACTTTTTTTGTTTTCCCGATGCAAAGTTTTTCAATTGCGTTCGCTAATGAACGTGACCCAGAACAAATGTATTATTTTACCTACAGTATTCTGATTGCAAATACCTTCATTCTACAGGAAATCCTCGAGTTCTGTTTGTTTACCACCGACCCTATGTTCCTCCCTTCCTCTGTAGGTACACGCACATAGAGGCAGAGTGCCCCTTCATGACCTATGAGGACCTACTGAGCAGGCTGGAGGATCTGGTGTGTGATGTGGTGGACAGAGTCCTGAAGTCTCCTGCTGCTTCTCTACTCTACCAAGTCAACCCTGTACGTCTGATGTTTTATAAGGAGCTCTTTGCAGCTATTCTCACTTACACTCTCTCTCTCTCTCTCTCTCTCTCTCTCTCTCTCTCTCTCTCTCTCCTCTCTCTCTCTCTCTCTCCTCTCTCTCTCTCTCTCTCTCTCTCTCCTCTCTCTCTCTCTCTCTCTCTCTCTCATCTCTCTCCTCTCTCTCTCTCCTCTCTCTCTCTCTCTCTCTCTCTCCTCTCTCTCTCTCTCTCTCTCTCTCTCTCTCTCTCCTCTCCTCTCTCTCTCTCCTCTCTCTCTCTCTCCTCTCTCCTCTCTCTCTCTCTCTCTCTCTCTCTCTCTCTCTCTCTCTCTCCTCTCTCTCTCTCTCTCTCTCTCTCTCTCTCTCTCTCTCACACACAAATGGTATTTGTCACATGCTTTGTAGATAGCAGGTATAGACTAACAGTGAAATACTTACGGGTCCTTTTTCAACAATGCCTAAGTTAATGATGAGATGAAATAATAACAAATATAAATAGTGACACGAGGAATAAATACAGTGAAAAACAATAGTGAGTAAAAATGAGATATTTATACAGGAAGTAACATTACCGAGTCGATGTGCAGGGGTAGGAGGTAATTGAGGTAGATATAGGTAAGGATAAATTGACTAGGCAACAGGATGGATAATAAACAGTAGCAGCAGCGTATGTGGTGAGTGTGAAAGTGTGTGTGGCGTCAGTATTCGAGGGTGTATGTAGTATGTGCGGGTAGGGCCCAGTGTGTGTGCGGGTAGGGCCCAGTGTGCGTGCGGGTAGGACCCTGTGTGCGTGTGGGTAGGGCCCAGTGTGCGTGTGGGTAGGGCCCAGTGTGCGTGTGGGTAGGGCCTGGTGTGGGTAGGGCCCAGTGTGGGTAGGGCCCAGTGTGTGTGTGGGTAGGGCCCAGTGTGTGTGTGGGTAGGGCCCGGTGTGGGTAGGGCCCAGTGTGGGTAGGGCCCAGTGTGTGTGTGGGTAGGGCCCGGTGTGGGTAGGGCCCAGTGTGGGTAGGGCCCAGTGTGTGTGCGGGTAGGGCCCTGTGTGCGTGCGGGTAGGGCCCTGTGTGCGTGCGGGTAGGGCCCTGTGTGCGTGCGGGTAGGGCCCAGTGTGCGTGCGGGTAGGGCCCAGTGTGCGTGCGGGCAGGGCCCAGTGTGCGTGTGGGCAGGGCCCAGTGTGCGTGTGGGTAGGACCCAGTGTGTGGGTAGGGCCCGGTGTGGGTAGGGCCCGGTGTGGGTAGGGCCCAGTGTGGGTAGGGCCCAGTGTGCGTGCGGGTAGGGCCCAGTGTGTGTGTGCGTGCGGGTAGGACCCAGTGTGTGTGTGCGTGCGGGTAGGGCCTAGTGTGTGTGTGGGTAGGGCCCAGTGTGTGTGTGCGTGCGGGTAGGGCCCAGTGTGTGTGTGCGTGCGGGTGGGGCCTAGTGTGTGTGTGGGTAGGGCCCAGTGTGTGTGTGGGTAGGGCCTAGTGTGTGTGTGGGTAGGGCCCAGTGTGCGTGTGGGTAGGGCCCAGTGTGTGTGTGCGTGCGGGTAGGGCCTAGTGTGTGTGTGGGTAGGGCCCAGTGTGTGCTTAGAGTCAGTGCAATAAAGGGTCAATGCAGGTAGTCGCCCCCCCCCCCCCCCCCCCCCCCCCCCCCCCCCCGTGGTCTTGATCACAGAGGTAGATGTATTCTTAAAGATTTAATCTAAAAATAAAAAATAAATTATATTTGAGATTCAAATGTCCTTTTTGACCTCATTCAAAACGCCTCCCTCAAATCGTTAGTGTGGTGGAGAAAATCTGAACCCGATTTATGTGGTCTGTCCTTTACCTCCCCAGGACTTCAAGGCCCCCAAGAGGCCCTTCAAGAGGATCAACTACTCTGATGCCATCATCTGGCTGAAGGAGCATGACATCAAAAAGGATGATGGGACATACTATGAGTTCGGAGAGGTACATTTTGACTATGAATAAATGACATTTGACAAATGGTTTAGGGTCGGCATGAACCACAGTCAATTATAATCACTCCATCTAATCACTATCTCTCTCCAGAATGAATCTTTGGCTAGCATGAAAATGTGGTTGTGTTTTTAGGACATTTAGTGCTGGTTTCCTGGGCACAGATTGTGTCTAGTCCTGGATTACTGCTACTTTAATATGGTTCTTAGTCTAGCACTAGGTTTAATCTGTGTTGAGGAGACTGGCACAGATACGCAAAGAGAAGGGGGAGGAGAAAATGGCCGCCAACTGTTTACCTACTCGTCAATGTATTGTTCAGTGGACCTTCTCTTTGTCCAGCTCCTGTTATTGTGATGTTATAAAACCCCTCTCCTTTTGTTTCAGGACATCCCAGAGGCCCCAGAGAGGCTGATGACTGATGCCATCGGTGAGACCATCCTGCTGTGTCGCTTCCCGGCTGAGATCAAGTCCTTCTACATGCAGCGCTGTCCGGAGGACCGACGCCTCACTGAGTCGGTGAGTCCCTGACCAGCAGAGAGCTTACGTCACAGAAACCGTGACCCCGGACCTGAAAAACAGCATCTTCATCAGAGCTTACCTCACCCAAACCATCACCCTTTTCCAAGGCCTGTATTCAAAAATGTTTCAGAGTTCTGATCTAGAATCAGTTTTGCATTTTAGTTCATACTGAATAGGCAAAGGCTGCGGATCCATAGGTAACCGCCCCGTCCCTCCGGGTTCCCTTTCCACCAGAGCAGAAGATCTGAATCACATTCTGGGTTTCCTTTACCTTTACTTTACACATGTTTGTAGTCACCCTCCCTTCACAGTTTTACAGGTGACACGTCCATCTGTCCCTGCTGCTCCTCTCTCCAGTGAAATAACTCATTGTTGTCCCTGCTGCTCCTCTCTCCAGTGAAATAACTCATTGTTGTCCCTGCTGCTCCTCTCTCCAGTGAAATAACTGTCATTGTTGTCCCTGCTGCTCCTCTCTCCAGTGAAATAACTCATTGTTGTTCCTGCTGCTCCTCTCTCCAGTGAAATAACTCATTGTTGTCCCTGCTGCTCCTCTCTCCAGTGAAATAACTGTCATTGTTGTCCCTGCTGCTCCTCTCTCCAGTGAAATAACTCATTGTTGTCCCTGCTGCTCCTCTCTCCAGTGAAATAACTGTCATTGTTGTCCCTGCTGCTCCTCTCTCCAGTGAAATAACTCATTGTTGTCCCTGCTGCTCCTCTCTCCAGTGAAATAACTCATTGTTGTCCCTGCTGCTCCTCTCTCCAGTGAAATAACTCATTGTTGTCCCTGCTGCTCCTCTCTCCAGTGAAATAACTCATTGTTGTCCCTGCTGCTCCTCTCTCCAGTGAAATAACTGTCATTGTTGTCCCTGCTGCTCCTCTCTCCAGTGAAATAACTGTCATTGTTGTCCCTGCTGCTCCTCTCTCCAGTGAAATAACTCATTGTTGTCCCTGCTGCTCCTCTCTCCAGTGAAATAACTCATTGTTGTCCCTGCTGCTCCTCTCTCCAGTGAAATAACTCATTGTTGTCCCTGCTGCTCCTCTCTCCAGTGAAATAACTCATTGTTGTCCCTGCTGCTCCTCTCTCCAGTGAAATAACTCATTGTTGTTCCTGCTGCTCCTCTCTCCAGTGAAATAACTCATTGTTGTCCCTGCTGCTCCTCTCTCCAGTGAAATAACTCATTGTTGTCCCTGCTGCTCCTCTCTCCAGTGAAATAACTCATTGTTGTTCCTGCTGCTCCTCTCTCCAGTGAAATAACTCATTGTTGTCCCTGCTGCTCCTCTCTCCAGTGAAATAACTCATTGTTGTCCCTGCTGCTCCTCTCTCCAGTGAAATAACTCATTGTTGTTCCTGCTGCTCCTCTCTCCAGTGAAATAACTCATTGTTGTCCCTGCTGCTCCTCTCTCCAGTGAAATAACTCATTGTTGTTCCTGCTGCTCCTCTCTCCAGTGAAATAACTCATTGTTGTCCCTGCTGCTCCTCTCTCCAGTGAAATAACTCATTGTTGTTCCTGCTGCTCCTCTCTCCAGTGAAATAACTCATTGTTGTTCCTGCTGCTCCTCTCTCCAGGTGGATGTGCTGATGCCTAATGTGGGAGAGATAGTAGGAGGGTCTATGAGGATCTGGGATGCTGAGGAACTGCTGGAGGGATACAAGAGGGAAGGCATTGACCCAACCCCTTACTACTGGTACACTGACCAGGTATGTACATCAACCCTCTAATACTGGTACACTGACCAGGTATGTACATCTACCCTCTAATACTGGTACACTGACCAGGTATGTACATCAACCCTCTAATACTGGTACACTGACCAGGTATGTACATCTACCCTCTAATACTGGTACACTGACCAGGTATGTACATCTACCCAACCCTCTAATACTGGTACACTGACCAGGTATGTACCCAACCCTCTAATACTGGTACACTGACCAGGTATGTACCCAACCCCTAATACTGGTACACTGACCAGGTATGTACATCAACCCTCTAATACTGGTACACTGACCAGGTATGTACCCAACCCCTAATACTGGTACACTGACCAGGTATGTACATCTACCCTCTAATACTGGTACACTGACCAGGTATGTACCCAACCCTCTAATACTGGTACACTGACCAGGTATGTACATCTACCCTCTAATACTGGTACACTGACCAGGTATGTACATCAACCCTCTAATACTGGTACACTGACCAGGTATGTACCCAACCCCTAATACTGGTACACTGACCAGGTATGTACATCAACCCTCTAATACTGGTACACTGACCAGGTATGTACCCAACCCCTAATACTGGTACACTGACCAGGTATGTACCCAACCCCTAATACTGGTACACTGACCAGGTATGTACATCAACCCTCTAATACTGGTACACTGACCAGGTATGTACATCAACCCTCTAATACTGGTACACTGACCAGGTATGTACATCTACCCTCTAATACTGGTACACTGACCAGGTATGTACATCAACCCTCTAATACTGGTACACTGACCAGGTATGTACATCAACCCTCTAATACTGGTACACTGACCAGGTATGTACATCTACCCTCTAATACTGGTACACTGACCAGGTATGTACCCAACCCCTAATACTGGTACACTGACCAGGTATGTACATCTACCCTCTAATACTGGTACACTGACCAGGTATGTACCCAACCCCTAATACTGGTACACTGACCAGGTATGTACATCTACCCTCTAATACTGGTACACTGACCAGGTATGTACATCTACCCTCTAATACTGGTACACTGACCAGGTATGTACCCAACCCTCTAATACTGGTACACTGACCAGGTATGTACATCAACCCTCTAATACTGGTACACTGACCAGGTATGTACATCTACCCTCTAATACTGGTACACTGACCAGGTATGTACCCAACCCTCTAATACTGGTACACTGACCAGGTATGTACCCAACCCCTAATACTGGTACACTGACCAGGTATGTACATCTACCCTCTAATACTGGTACACTGACCAGGTATGTACATCTACCCTCTAATACTGGTACACTGACCAGGTATGTACATCTACCCTCCCCTCTAATACTGGTACACTGACCAGGTATGTACATCTACCCTCTAATACTGGTACACTGACCAGGTATGTACCCAACCCCTAATACTGGTACACTGACCAGGTATGTACATCAACCCTCTAATACTGGTACACTGACCAGGTATGTACCCAACCCCTAATACTGGTACACTGACCAGGTATGTACATCAACCCTCTAATACTGGTACACTGACCAGGTATGTACCCAACCCCTAATACTGGTACACTGACCAGGTATGTACATCTACCCTCTAATACTGGTACACTGACCAGGTATGTACATCAACCCTCTAATACTGGTACACTGACCAGGTATGTACATCTACCCAACCCTCTAATACTGGTACACTGACCAGGTATGTACCCAACCCCTAATACTGGTACACTGACCAGGTATGTACCCAACCCTCTAATACTGGTACACTGACCAGGTATGTACATCAACCCTCTAATACTGGTACACTGACCAGGTATGTACATCTACCCTCTAATACTGGTACACTGACCAGGTATGTACATCTACCCTCTAATACTGGTACACTGACCAGGTATGTACATCTACCCTCTAATACTGGTACACTGACCAGGTATGTACATCTACCCTCCCCTCTAATACTGGTACACTGACCAGGTATGTACCCAACCCTCTAATACTGGTACACTGACCAGGTATGTACCCAACCCCTAATACTGGTACACTGACCAGGTATGTACATCTACCCCTAATACTGGTACACTGACCAGGTATGGACATCTACCCTCTAATACTGGTACACTGACCAGGTATGTACATCTACCCTCTAATACTGGTACACTGACCAGGTATGTACATCAACCCTCTAATACTGGTACACTGACCAGGTATGTACCCAACCCTCTAATACTGGTACACTGACCAGGTATGTACCCAACCCTCTAATACTGGTACACTGACCAGGTATGTACCCAACCCTCTAATACTGGTACACTGACCAGGTATGTACATCAACCCTCTAATACTGGTACACTGACCAGGTATGTACCCAACCCTCTAATACTGGTACACTGACCAGGTATGTACATCTACCCTCTAATACTGGTACACTGACCAGGTATGTACATCTACCCTCTAATACTGGTACACTGACCAGGTATGTACATCAACCCTCTAATACTGGTACACTGACCAGGTATGTACATCAACCCTCTAATACTGGTACACTGACCAGGTATGTACATCAACCCTCTAATACTGGTACACTGACCAGGTATGTACATCTACCCTCTAATACTGGTACACTGACCAGGTATGTACCCAACCCTCTAATACTGGTACACTGACCAGGTATGTACATCAACCCTCTAATACTGGTACACTGACCAGGTATGTACCCAACCCCTAATACTGGTACACTGACCAGGTATGTACATCAACCCTCTAATACTGGTACACTGACCAGGTATGTACATCAACCCTCTAATACTGGTACACTGACCAGGTATGTACATCAACCCTCTAATACTGGTACACTGACCAGGTATGTACATCAACCCACCCCTCTAATACTGGTACACTGACCAGGTATGTACATCAACCCTCTAATACTGGTACACTGACCAGGTATGTACATCTACCCTCCCCTCTAATACTGGTACACTGACCAGGTATGTACCCAACCCTCTAATACTGGTACACTGACCAGGTATGTACCCAACCCTCTAATACTGGTACACTGACCAGGTATGTACATCTACCCTCTAATACTGGTACACTGACCAGGTATGTACATCAACCCAACCCTCTAATACTGGTACACTGACCAGGTATGTACATCTACCCTCTAATACTGGTACACTGACCAGGTATGTACCCAACCCTCTAATACTGGTACACTGACCAGGTATGTACATCAACCCTCTAATACTGGTACACTGACCAGGTATGTACCCAACCCCTAATACTGGTACACTGACCAGGTATGTACATCTACCCTCCCCTCTAATACTGGTACACTGACCAGGTATGTACATCAACCCTCTAATACTGGTACACTGACCAGGTATGTACATCTACCCTCTAATACTGGTACACTGACCAGGTATGTACATCTACCCTCTAATACTGGTACACTGACCAGGTATGTACATCTCCCCTCTAATACTGGTACACTGACCAGGTATGTACATCTACCCTCTAATACTGGTACACTGACCAGGTATGGACATCTACCCTCCCCTCTAATACTGGTACACTGACCAGGTATGTACATCAACCCACCCCTCTAATACTGGTACACTGACCAGGTATGTACATCTACCCTCTAATACTGGTACACTGACCAGGTATGTACATCAACCCTCTAATACTGGTACACTGACCAGGTATCTACCCAACCCTCTAATACTGGTACACTGACCAGGTATGTACATCAACCCAACCCTCTAATACTGGTACACTGACCAGGTATGTACATCTACCCTCTAATACTGGTACACTGACCAGGTATGTACATCTACCCTCTAATACTGGTACACTGACCAGGTATGTACATCAACCCTCTAATACTGGTACACTGACCAGGTATGTACATCAACCCTCTAATACTGGTACACTGACCAGGTATGTACATCTACCCCCTAATACTGGTACACTGACCAGGTACGTACATCTACCCTCTAATACTGGTACACTGACCAGGTATGTACATCTACCCTCTAATACTGGTACACTGACCAGGTATGTACATCAACCCAACCCTCTAATACTGGTACACTGACCAGGTATGTACCCAACCCCTAATACTGGTACACTGACCAGGTATGTACATCTACCCTCTAATACTGGTACACTGACCAGGTATGTACATCTACCCTCTAATACTGGTACACTGACCAGGTATGTACATCTACCCTCTAATACTGGTACACTGACCAGGTATGTACCCAACCCCTAATACTGGTACACTGACCAGGTATGTACATCAACCCTCTAATACTGGTACACTGACCAGGTATGTACATCTACCCTCTAATACTGGTACACTGACCAGGTATGTACATCAACCCTCTAATACTGGTACACTGACCAGGTATGTACATCAACCCTCTAATACTGGTACACTGACCAGGTATGTACCCAACCCTCTAATACTGGTACACTGACCAGGTATGTACCCAACCCTCTAATACTGGTACACTGACCAGGTATGTACCCAACCCTCTAATACTGGTACACTGACCAGGTATGTACATCAACCCTCTAATACTGGTACACTGACCAGGTATGTACATCTACCCTCTAATACTGGTACACTGACCAGGTATGTACCCAACCCCTAATACTGGTACACTGACCAGGTATGTACATCTACCCTCTAATACTGGTACACTGACCAGGTATGTACATCAACCCAACCCTCTAATACTGGTACACTGACCAGGTATGTACCCAACCCTCTAATACTGGTACACTGACCAGGTATGTACATCTACCCTCTAATACTGGTACACTGACCAGGTATGTACATCAACCCTCTAATACTGGTACACTGACCAGGTATGTACATCAACCCTCTAATACTGGTACACTGACCAGGTATGTACATCTACCCTCTAATACTGGTACACTGACCAGGTATGTACCCAACCCTCTAATACTGGTACACTGACCAGGTATGTACCCAACCCTCTAATACTGGTACACTGACCAGGTATGTACATCTACCCTCTAATACTGGTACACTGACCAGGTATGTACATCTACCCTCTAATACTGGTACACTGACCAGGTATGTACATCTACCCTCTAATACTGGTACACTGACCAGGTATGTACATCAACCCTCTAATACTGGTACACTGACCAGGTATGTACATCTACCCTCTAATACTGGTACACTGACCAGGTATGTACATCTACCCTCCCCTCTAATACTGGTACACTGACCAGGTATGTACATCTACCCTCTAATACTGGTACACTGACCAGGTATGTACATCTACCCTCCCCTCTAATACTGGTACACTGACCAGGTATGTACATCTACCCTCTAATACTGGTACACTGACCAGGTATGTACATCTACCCTCTAATACTGGTACACTGACCAGGTATGTACATCAACCCTCTAATACTGGTACACTGACCAGGTATGTACATCTACCCTCTAATACTGGTACACTGACCAGGTATGTACATCTACCCTCCCCTCTAATACTGGTACACTGACCAGGTATGTACATCTACCCTCTAATACTGGTACACTGACCAGGTATGTACATCTACCCTCCCCTCTAATACTGGTACACTGACCAGGTATGTACATCTACCCACCCCTCTAATACTGGTACACTGACCAGGTATGTACATCTACCCTCTAATACTGGTACACTGACCAGGTATGTACATCTACCCTCTAATACTGGTACACTGACCAGGTATGTACATCAACCCTCTAATACTGGTACACTGACCAGGTATGTATATCAACCCTCTAATACTGGTACACTGACCAGGTATGTACCCAACCCTCTAATACTGGTACACTGACCAGGTATGTACCCAACCCTCTAATACTGGTACACTGACCAGGTATGTACATCAACCCTCTAATACTGGTACACTGACCAGGTATGTACATCAACCCTCTAATACTGGTACACTGACCAGGTATGTACATCTACCCTCTAATACTGGTACACTGACCAGGTATGTACATCTACCCTCCCCTCTAATACTGGTACACTGACCAGGTATGTACATCTACCCTCTAATACTGGTACACTGACCAGGTATGTACATCTACCCTCCCCTCTAATACTGGTACACTGACCAGGTATGGACATCTACCCTCTAATACTGGTACACTGACCAGGTATGTACATCTACCCTCCCCTCTAATACTGGTACACTGACCAGGTATGGACATCTACCCTCTAATACTGGTCCACTGACCAGGTACGTACATCTACCCAACCCATTCTCTCAACCAGCTTCATGAGGTAGTCACCTGGAATGCATTTCAATTAACAACTTTAAGTGCAGTCGCAAAAAAAACATCAAGCGCTATGATGAAACTGTCTCTCATGAGGACCGCCACAGGAAAGGAAGACCCAGAGTTCCCTCTGCTGCAGAGGGTATGATGAAACTGTCTCTCATGAGGACCGCCACAGGAAAGGAAGACCCAGAGTTCCCTCTGCTGCAGAGGGTATGATGAAACTGGCTCTCATGAGGACCGCCACAGGAAAGGAAGACCCAGAGTTCCCTCTGCTGCAGAGGGTATGATGAAACTGTCTCTCATGAGGACCGCCACAGGAAAGGAAGACCCAGAGTTCCCTCTGCTGCAGAGGGTATGATGAAACTGTCTCTCATGAGGACCGCCACAGGAAAGGAAGACCCAGAGTTCCCTCTGCTGCAGAGGGTATGATGAAACTGTCTCTCATGAGGACCGCCACAGGAAAGGAAGACCCAGAGTTCCCTCTGCTGCAGAGGGTATGATGAAACTGTCTCTCATGAGGACCGCCACAGGAAAGGAAGACCCAGAGTTCCCTCTGCTGCAGAGGGTATGATGAAACTGTCTCTCATGAGGACCGCCACAGGAAAGGAAGACCCAGAGTTCCCTCTGCTGCAGAGGGTATGATGAAACTGTCTCTCATGAGGACCGCCACAGGAAAGGAAGACCCAGAGTTACCTCTGCTGCAGAGGGTATGATGAAACTGTCTCTCATGAGGACCGCCACAGGAAAGGAAGACCCAGAGTTCCCTCTGCTGCAGAGGGTATGATGAAACTGTCTCTCATGAGGACCGCCACAGGAAAGGAAGACCCAGAGTTCCCTCTGCTGCAGAGGGTATGATGAAACTGTCTCTCATGAGGACCGCCACAGGAAAGGAAGACCCAGAGTTACCTCTGCTGCAGAGGGTATGATGAAACTGTCTCTCATGAGGACCGCCACAGGAAAGGAAGACCCAGAGTTACCTCTGCTGCAGAGGGTATGATGAAACTGTCTCTCATGAGGACCGCCACAGGAAAGGAAGACCCAGAGTTCCCTCTGCTGCAGAGGATATGATGAAACTGGCTCTCATGAGGACCGCCACAGGAAAGGAAGACCCAGAGTTACCTCTGCTGCAGAGGGTATGATGAAACTGTCTCTCATGAGGACCGCCACAGGAAAGGAAGACCCAGAGTTACCTCTGCTGCAGAGGGTATGATGAAACTGTCTCTCATGAGGACCGCCACAGGAAAGGAAGACCCAGAGTTCCCTCTGCTGCAGAGGATATGATGAAACTGGCTCTCATGAGGACCGCCACAGGAAAGGAAGACCCAGAGTTACCTCTGCTGCAGAGGGTATGATGAAACTGTCTCTCATGAGGACCGCCACAGGAAAGGAAGACCCAGAGTTACCTCTGCTGCAGAGGGTATGATGAAACTGTCTCTCATGAGGACCGCCACAGGAAAGGAAGACCCAGAGTTACCTCTGCTGCAGAGGGTATGATGAAACTGTCTCTCATGAGGACCGCCACAGGAAAGGAAGACCCAGAGTTACCTCTGCTGCAGAGGGTATGATGAAACTGTCTCTCATGAGGACCGCCACAGGAAAGGAAGACCCAGAGTTACCTCTGCTGCAGAGGGTATGATGAAACTGTCTCTCATGAGGACCGCCACAGGAAAGGAAGACCCAGAGTTCCCTCTGCTGCAGAGGGTATGATGAAACTGGCTCTCATGAGGACCGCCACAGGAAAGGAAGACCCAGAGTTCCCTCTGCTGCAGAGGATATGATGAAACTGGCTCTCATGAGGACCGCCTCAGGAAAGGAAGACCCAGAGTTCCCTCTGCTGCAGAGGGTATGATGAAACTGTCTCTCATGAGGACCGCCAGAGGAAAGGAAGACCCAGAGTTCCCTCTGCTGCAGAGGGTATGATGAAACTGTCTCTCATGAGGACCGCCACAGGAAAGGAAGACCCAGAGTTCCCTCTGCTGCAGAGGGTATGATGAAACTGTCTCTCATGAGGACCGCCACAGGAAAGGAAGACCCAGAGTTCCCTCTGCTGCAGAGGGTATGATGAAACTGTCTCTCATGAGGACCGCCACAGGAAAGGAAGACCCAGAGTTCCCTCTGCTGCAGAGGGTATGATGAAACTGTCTCTCATGAGGACCGCCACAGGAAAGGAAGACCCAGAGTTTCCTCTGCTGCAGAGGGTATGATGAAACTGTCTCTCATGAGGACCGCCACAGGAAAGGAAGACCCAGAGTTCCCTCTGCTGCAGAGGGTATGATGAAACTGTCTCTCATGAGGACCGCCACAGGAAAGGAAGACCCAGAGTTCCCTCTGCTGCAGAGGGTATGATGAAACTGTCTCTCATGAGGACCGCCACAGGAAAGGAAGACCCAGAGTTCCCTCTGCTGCAGAGGGTATGATGAAACTGTCTCTCATGAGGACCGCCACAGGAAAGGAAGACCCAGAGTTCCCTCTGCTGCAGAGGGTATGATGAAACTGTCTCTCATGAGGACCGCCACAGGAAAGGAAGACCCAGAGTTCCCTCTGCTGCAGAGGGTATGATGAAACTGTCTCTCATGAGGACCGCCACAGGAAAGGAAGACCCAGAGTTCCCTCTGCTGCAGAGGGTATGATGAAACTGTCTCTCATGAGGACCGCCACAGGAAAGGAAGACCCAGAGTTCCCTCTGCTGCAGAGGGTATGATGAAACTGTCTCTCATGAGGACCGCCACAGGAAAGGAAGACCCAGAGTTCCCTCTGCTGCAGAGGGTATGATGAAACTGTCTCTCATGAGGACCGCCACAGGAAAGGAAGACCCAGAGTTACCTCTGCTGCAGAGGGTATGATGAAACTGTCTCTCATGAGGACCGCCACAGGAAAGGAAGACCCAGAGTTACCTCTGCTGCAGAGGGTATGATGAAACTGTCTCTCATGAGGACCGCCACAGGAAAGGAAGACCCAGAGTTCCCTCTGCTGCAGAGGATATGATGAAACTGGCTCTCATGAGGACCGCCACAGGAAAGGAAGACCCAGAGTTACCTCTGCTGCAGAGGGTATGATGAAACTGTCTCTCATGAGGACCGCCACAGGAAAGGAAGACCCAGAGTTACCTCTGCTGCAGAGGGTATGATGAAACTGTCTCTCATGAGGACCGCCACAGGAAAGGAAGACTCAGAGTTACCTCTGCTGCAGAGGGTATGATGAAACTGTCTCTCATGAGGACCGCCACAGGAAAGGAAGACCCAGAGTTCCCTCTGCTGCAGAGGATATGATGAAACTGGCTCTCATGAGGACCGCCACAGGAAAGGAAGACCCAGAGTTACCTCTGCTGCAGAGGGTATGATGAAACTGTCTCTCATGAGGACCGCCACAGGAAAGGAAGACCCAGAGTTACCTCTGCTGCAGAGGGTATGATGAAACTGTCTCTCATGAGGACCGCCACAGGAAAGGAAGACCCAGAGTTACCTCTGCTGCAGAGGGTATGATGAAACTGTCTCTCATGAGGACCGCCACAGGAAAGGAAGACCCAGAGTTCCCTCTGCTGCAGAGGGTATGATGAAACTGTCTCTCATGAGGACCGCCACAGGAAAGGAAGACCCAGAGTTCCCTCTGCTGCAGAGGGTATGATGAAACTGTCTCTCATGAGGACCGCCACAGGAAAGGAAGACCCAGAGTTCCCTCTGCTGCAGAGGGTATGATGAAACTGTCTCTCATGAGGACCGCCACAGGAAAGGAAGACCCAGAGTTACCTCTGCTGCAGAGGGTATGATGAAACTGTCTCTCATGAGGACCGCCACAGGAAAGGAAGACCCAGAGTTACCTCTGCTGCAGAGGGTATGATGAAACTGTCTCTCATGAGGACCGCCACAGGAAAGGAAGACCCAGAGTTCCCTCTGCTGCAGAGGATATGATGAAACTGGCTCTCATGAGGACCGCCACAGGAAAGGAAGACCCAGAGTTACCTCTGCTGCAGAGGGTATGATGAAACTGTCTCTCATGAGGACCGCCACAGGAAAGGAAGACCCAGAGTTACCTCTGCTGCAGAGGGTATGATGAAACTGTCTCTCATGAGGACCGCCACAGGAAAGGAAGACTCAGAGTTACCTCTGCTGCAGAGGGTATGATGAAACTGTCTCTCATGAGGACCGCCACAGGAAAGGAAGACCCAGAGTTCCCTCTGCTGCAGAGGATATGATGAAACTGGCTCTCATGAGGACCGCCACAGGAAAGGAAGACCCAGAGTTACCTCTGCTGCAGAGGGTATGATGAAACTGTCTCTCATGAGGACCGCCACAGGAAAGGAAGACCCAGAGTTACCTCTGCTGCAGAGGGTATGATGAAACTGTCTCTCATGAGGACCGCCACAGGAAAGGAAGACCCAGAGTTACCTCTGCTGCAGAGGGTATGATGAAACTGTCTCTCATGAGGACCGCCACAGGAAAGGAAGACCCAGAGTTACCTCTGCTGCAGAGGGTATGATGAAACTGTCTCTCATGAGGACCGCCACAGGAAAGGAAGACCCAGAGTTACCTCTGCTGCAGAGGGTATGATGAAACTGTCTCTCATGAGGACCGCCACAGGAAAGGAAGACCCAGAGTTCCCTCTGCTGCAGAGGGTATGATGAAACTGGCTCTCATGAGGACCGCCACAGGAAAGGAAGACCCAGAGTTCCCTCTGCTGCAGAGGATATGATGAAACTGGCTCTCATGAGGACCGCCACAGGAAAGGAAGACCCAGAGTTCCCTCTGCTGCAGAGGGTATGATGAAACTGTCTCTCATGAGGACCGCCACAGGAAAGGAAGACCCAGAGTTCCCTCTGCTGCAGAGGACAAGTTCATTAGAGTTTCCAGCCTCAGAATGCAGCCCAAATAAATGCTTCACAGAGTTCAAGTAACAGATTCATCTCAACATCAACTATTTCATAGTAGACTGCGTAAATCAGCCCTTCATGGTCGATTTGCTGCAAAGAAACCAGAACTAAAGGACACCAATAATAAGAAGAGACTTGCTTGGGCTAAGAAACACGAGCAACGGACATTTGACCAAGAAGGAGAGTGATGGAGTGCTGCATCAGATGACCTGGCCTCCACAATCACCTGACCTCAACCCAATTGAGATGGTTTGGGATGAGTTGGACCGCAGAGTGAAGGAAAAGCAGCCAGCAAGTGCTCAGCATATGTGGGAACTCCTTCAATACTGTTGAAAAAGCATTCCTCATGAAGCTGGTTGAGAGAAAGCCAAGAGTGTGCAAAGCTGTCATCAAGGCAAAGGGTGGCTACTTTGAAGAATTATACAATAGAAAATATATATTTTTTTTAATGGTAGGGTAAATGTATTTTCTTTCTACTAAATGTCTTAAGTCATTGTACACCGAACAAAAATATAAGCGTATCATGTAAAGTGTTGGTTTCATGAGTTGAAAAAAGAAAATCCCAGAAATTTTCCATACGCACATAAAGCTTATTTCTCAAATTTTGTGCACAAATGGGGGCAAGGAAAGTGAATTGTTTCGCTCTCAAGAAAAGGGCACCAATGAAAGGAGTGATAACTGGGGTAGCAGTAGATATAAACGTTGACCAGCTGAGGGGAAAGATTCCCGGGTGTTTGTGATGCTCGTCGTTTGATGCGACGCAGACAGGGTGGCGAAACGGAAGAGTCATTGTCTGTCCTTTTGAGTTTTGAAGTTGACTCTTTGCCTGACAAAGGGAAGTTAGGATATATAAGTTATCCTGTATGAGAGTATGTGCCGAATACGTTTAGATGTTACAGGTGTCAAGCTTATGGGCATGTGGCATCGGTGTGTAGGAGGGAGGGTCCAAGGTGTGAGAAGTGTGCAGAAGGGCATGAGACAAAGGAATGTGTAGCATTGGGGAAAGTAGTGGTATGTGCTAACTGTAGGGGTGCCCATGGGGCTGGGGATCATGTCCCGTGTGAGAGAGCCAGGTTGAGGTTCCCAGGGTTAGAGTAGAGCAGAAGTTGTCATATGCTGAGGCAGTGAAGAAAGTAGAGGAAGATGGGTTAAGGGGGAGGAGTAGTAGAGATCACCCAGTACAGAGGGATAAGCCAAAAAGTGATATAAGGTTCAGTAAGATTGGATTTTTTGTATTTATAGCAATGGCTATTAACTGTACTGCAGGGATGGAATGTAAGTCACAGAAAATGGAGGTTGTGGTGGCAGCTGCAGAGAGGTATTTGGGTGTGCCAGACTTGACAGCAGAGTTACAGGGTGTGTTAAGTGGTGATGTCCCATCCTTTCAGGATCATATGAGGTAGGGAATAAATCAATTTAATTAGTGGATTAGGGTGGTATCAATTTGATTTTATACCCTTTTGAAATGAGTGAGTGTAGTGTTAGAATGGTAGGGTATTTATTTATTACATTTTATCTATCAAGAAAAGTGTACGGGAGTTGTACTCCAGTCTAGTAGGTGGCGGTAATGCAACTAATGGGATTCCAACCGCCGTTAAACCTCACAGAAGAAGAAGAAGCGTCGTCTTCAGTCCCATTAGTCCTTTAAAGAACAGGAAGTTACCAAACCACAGAGGAAGAAAATGGTTTTCGGTGATGGCTAAATGGGATAGCTAGCAACTTGTAAACAATTACCCACTCCTTTAAGTGAGTACTATTTTAATAGTAATGTTAAATAATACATGTTGGCTGTCAATCCAATTTATATTACATGACTGTTGCCTCCCATTTTAAGTTGATTGTGATGGTAATGGGGTTTGTTTTTTTATGATAATTGTTTTAGTCAAGCTAGCTTGACCTGCTA
Organism: Salvelinus fontinalis; assembly: GCF_029448725.1. NCBI lineage: Eukaryota > Metazoa > Chordata > Actinopteri > Salmoniformes > Salmonidae > Salvelinus > Salvelinus fontinalis. Next base: position 16,766,540 of record NC_074666.1, on the reverse strand, counting down.
TAAAGTTAGAAGTTGAGGAAGAAGTAATTTAACAAATGTTTTATCACCTTTTCATTCAAGACAGGATAAGGTCATATCTCCCAAAAATAAATGCGATCTCTGACGAGAGACGTGCTCCCCATCTTGCATTACAAATACTATACTTGTCCGTTCAGTATTTTATTTGATTTATTTCACCTTTATTTAACCAGGTACGCTAGTTGAGAACAAGTTCTCATTTACAACTGTGACCTGCCAAGATAAAGCAAAGCAGTGTGACACAAACAACAACAGAGTTACACATAAACAAACGTACAGTCAATAACACACTAGAAAAGTCTATATACAGTGAGTGCAAATGAGGTAAGATTAGGGAGTTAAGGCAATAAATAGGCCGTGGTGGCGAAATAATTACAGTACCGGGGCAAGACTCCATGAAAATGACGTACGGCGTAATGAAATGTAACGGGGCAATAGATAGCTAGCTATACTGACAGCTAAAGTCATCCACAGCAACAATGTTTATCATTCCTAGCTAGCTAGTTATCTTACCTCCTACAATGTTTATCATTCCTAGCTAGCTAGTTATCTTACCTCCTACAATGTTTACTCAAATTCGAGACAGTTTTAGTTGGCGCCTCCGCCCTCCTGGGTAAAGTAAGGCTTGCATTGCGTCGCCTCTCCTGTGATTTGAAGGAAAACTGATCACAGTTTCCATTGGTTTTACATTCAACACTTTGATTAAAAAAACGTTTCTCTTTCACAATACGTCTCAAGTGAAAAAATACACAATGAGGCATGCTTCACAAGTCTGATTTTGTCACTGCTTAGAATGCCTCTCGGGTAATCATCGACACGGTCAGTTTCACAAAGTCGTATATCATTGAAACGGACCTATCCACTAGCCACATTCTTGTTTTCCCCTGTTGTCCCGATCACATCCCTCACACAAACTGTTGAGAGTAGTTTTGGGATGGTTTTAGTCGTGTTACTAATGTTAACGTTGTGTTTTCCAGAGGAAGTATGGGACCTGTCCCCATGGTGGCTACGGGCTGGGCCTGGAGAGGTTCCTAACCTGGCTGCTGAACAGACACCACATCAGAGACGTGTGTCTCTACCCTCGCTTCATCCAGCGCTGCCGACCCTAAACTACCAACTACCCCGCCCCCTGCTGCCCTGGCCCTCTGTCTGCAGCTAGATTGCACTGCAACAAGACCCAAGGATACGTCCTAAAAATGGCAACTTATTCTCGCTGTATAGTGCACTACTTGGGTGCCATTTGGGACGAAGCCTATCATCCTATTACACAGCAGGAGACCAACTTAACAACGCTTGAGAACCACAGACGAGATCACCTAATTAATCATCACTTAATTAATCAAATACAAAATGTATAGCAGATGTTATTACAGGTGTAGCGAAATGCTTGTGTTTCTAACTCTTAACAGTGCAGTAATATCTATCAATTCACAACCTAAAAGTAAAATAATGGAATTAAGAAATATATTTAATTAGGATGAGGATTATTTCAGGATACGAGACACAGATCTGCTCATTTTAAGGGTTTGAAATGTTATGTTTTTTTTTTTGTTGCCAACTTGCAATTCAGCAAATACAATATGTCTGCCAATAAATGTATACCGTATGTGCTACTAAGATGACGCTGTTAGACGTTTTTCTGTGTGGAGTTCATCATGCCTGGCTCCCAACTGATACTCCATAACCTAATATAGTGACGAGGATGTGGGACGAAGTCAGTCAATCAACATTTAGGTCATGTTTGCTCCCGAGTGGCGCAGGCGGTCTAAGACACTGTTATCTCAGTGTCACTACAGACATCCTGTTTCGAATCCAGGCTTATTTACGGTCACAGACACGTTTTTTGACATCGGAGACAATCGCCATGTCGCTGCCTCCTCGGGGCACTGTCACCGTCGCTCGTTTAATGTCGGTCGGAGACTCAATCTGAGGGCTACGGATCTCTTTCAGTCCCAGACATCCCAAAATGTTCAAACATGTTTGATTTTATCGGCACAATTTTCAATATTGTAGTGTGAGATGTGCAACGACACGTTTTGCGAACGGTGACCAGCGATGGCCAATTAGAGCTCGCCAGAGTAGAAGCCAGCGATGGCCAATAAGAGCTCGCCAGAGTAGAAGCCAGCGATGGCCGATAAGAGCTCGCCAGAGTAGAAGCCAGCGATGGCCGATAAGAGCTCGCCAGAGTAGAAGCCAGCGATGGCCAATAAGAGCTCGCCAGAGTAGAAGCCAGCGATGGCCGATAAGAGCTCGCCAGAGTAGAAGCCAGCGATGGCCAATAAGAGCTCGCCAGAGTAGAAGCCAGCGATGGCCGATAAGAGCTCGCCAGAGTAGAAGCCAGTGATCTGATGACGTTGTTTCGCATCACCCAGAATGTGTAGAGTAGCAGGAGCGATAACTACAACTAGTAAGCTTTTGTCCTTGTCCTTAACCAAAGCAATGCTATACAATTCAAAATGTTGGCTGGATATTTTCAACTCTGTATAGCAAGCGTGAATGTCTTACTGAAAACGTTTGAGGCTGCTTTGAGCCACAGTTCGTTGTAGATACGTTAAATATAATCCTTTGTTTAACTAGGCAAGTCAGTTAAGAACAAATTCTTATTTACAATGAAGGCCGAAACCTAACGACACTGGTCCAATTGAGCGCCGACCTACGGGACTCCCAATCACGGCCCTTTTGCGATACAGCCTGGAATCGAACCAAGGTCTGTAGTGACGCCTCTAGCACTGAGATGCAGTGCCTTAGACCGCTGTGTCACTCGGGCGCCCAATAATCACCATTGTTTTCGTGAGACCGCGTGGTATCGAGAATCATAATGACCAAGTGAAGAATATTGTAGCGTGACCCCCGTCTGTACCACATCGTTTTAGTGTGGACACAGAGGCAGTCGTATAATGTGAGGCTCAGCGACGTTAGGATTCTAAAAAGACGTGATGTAATTATTTCAAAACTGCAGCTCATTGTTTGAACATCTTTCTCTTCTTCAATCAACCAGCCCATTTTTTTTTAAATGTGTGATTTAAACTGTCATTTGGCAAGAAATGTATTTTGTGTATCCCATCAGTTAGATGTATTTCTGTAGGCTTAAATGGGAGCTTGTGTGCACACTCAGGATGCATGTGTAGAGGGAACAGTCAGTACACGAGTGAGTGAGACGTTTTAGGATGAAGAACTGCCTGATTCTTGGCTGGGTTTCTTTTTTTTGCTGTGCCCTGCATATGCTCATGTAGGCCTATGGGACACGAGTCAAAGCAAATTATAGCTTCCATCTGGCAACTCTACCATAAAGGCCTGATTGGTGTAGTGCTCCAGAGGTGGTGGTCCTTCTGGAAGGTTCTTGCATCTCCACAGAGGAACTCTGGAGCTCTGTCAGTGACTATCGGGTTCTTGGTCACCTCCCTGACCAATGCCCTTCTCGCTAGATTGCTCAGTTTGGCCGGGCAGCCAGCTCTAGGAAAAGTCTTAGGAAGAAGTTTTGAATCCCATTTCAGAATGATGGAGGCCACTGTGTTCTTGGACCTTCAATGCTGCAGACATTTTTTGGTACCTTTCCCCAGATCTGTACCTCGACGTAATTCTGTCTCGGAGCTCTACGGACAATTTCTTCGATATCATGGCTTGGTTTTTGCTCTGACATGCACTGTCATCTGTGGGACCTTATATAGACAGGTGTGTGCCTTTCCAAATCATGTCCAGTCGATTGAATTTACCACCGGTGGACTCCAATCAAGTTGTAGAAACATCTCAAGGATGATCCATTTAAAAAAAAAAATGTACCAGGTAAAACCCATTGAGGTTAAAAACCTCTTTTGCGACCCGGCAAGAAGGCAAAACAGGAAAATAGCAGCGTGTCCATAAAATAATACAGAAAAATACAAAATACACACCATAGACAGTGTCACAAGTTACAGATACAATTGAAGATTGGAAACAACTGCAGTTGTCACAAACGGTGTTGTCGATCAGAGTCTTAAAAAAACAGGCAAGGACACCAACACCCCTAACTTTAAAAAAAATATATAATAATTTTTTAAGCACGATCCAGGATGAAGGGGCATTATGGGACATTTTTTCCCCCATCTCAGTTCTAGCCTTAAGGAACAGACGAGGACAGCAGCGACTGTGAACGAAGACTATATTGAGTGACTGATCTGGTCAGTAAAGAACAGAGATACAAAGGCAGTTGTCCCATCAATGTATACAAAAGTGTACCAGCGCCTCCTGGTGGAGAGAGAGGTGAATTGCACCACAGCATACAAATCACAGTGATTGGTCAGTGATCTAGCATTGGTAATAAATCTTTAAGCACTATGATACACTGTGTCCAGAGTTGTTTTTTTTCAAGGTACTTGCTGAGGCCTGCATATAGACAATATCACCATCATCCGGGACTGATTAAAAAAAAAAAAAAAAATTTATAATAATACTTTGAACAAGATTTTCTGACTAACATTGAAAAGCAAGATTTGTTCCTGAAATAGAAACCCAATTTTAATTTCAGTTTTCTTGGTCAAGTTATCAATGTGCTGTTTTAAAATTCAGCTTTTTATCTAAACAAATCCCCAAGATATTTAGAGGAGGTGAAACCTATCAATTTGCTGGCCTTTTTATAGTTCAAGTCTTACATTTACATTTAAGTCATTTAGCAGACGCTCTTATCCAGAGCGACTTACACATTGGTGCATTCACCTTATATCCAGTGGAACAACCACTTTACAATAGTGCATCTAACTCTTTTAAGGGGGGGGGGTTAGAAGGATTACTTTATCCTATCCTAGGTATTCCTTAAAGAGGTGGGGTTTCAGGTGTCTCCGGAAGGTGGTGATTGACTCCGCTGACCTGGCGTCGTGAGGGAGTTTGTTCCACCATTGGGGTGCCAGAGCAGCGAACAGTTTTGACTGGGCTGAGCGGGAACTGTACTTCCTCAGTGGTAGGGAGGCGAGCAGGCCAGAGGTGGATGAACGCAGTGCCCTTGTTTGGGTGTAGGGCCTGATCAGAGCCTGAAGGTACGGAGGTGCCGTTCCCCTCACAGCTCCGTAGGCAAGCACCATGGTCTTGTAGCGGATGCGAGCTTCAACTGGAAGCCAGTGGAGAGAGCGGAGGAGCGGGGTGACGTGAGCGAACTTGGGAAGGTTGAACACCAGTCGGGCTGCGGCGTTCTGGATGAGTTGTAGGGGTTTAATGGCACAGGCAGGGAGCCCAGCCAACAGCGAGTTGCAGACTCCATCTGTTCACTTTCAGGGAAGAGAAAACCATTAACTTTGTTTTCCGTTCATTTTAAGCGCCGGTTTCAATTGGAAAAAGCTACCTTTGAATAACATCAACAGTAATGGAATCAACGGAAACAGGAAGTGCCTGAGCTCAATTTCGAGTGTCAAAGTAAAGGGTCTGAAAACTTATGTAAATAAGGTATTTCTGTTTTATTTTTATACATTTGCAAACACTTTAAAAAATATATATATTTTCATTTTGTGATTCAATTAATTTCTCAATCAATTTTTTTTAAATAAGACTTTAACGTAACAAAATGTGGAACAGGTCATGGTGTCTGAATACCTCACGAATGCGCAGTAGGTTGTCATGGAACACGAGTCACTTTTAATGTTTACATGCTGTTTTACTGATTTCATATGTGTATATACTGTATTTTAGTCTATATGTAACAGTATTTTCCTTTCAACCTCCTCCTTTTCCGCAGCAACCAGTGATCCGGGTCACGGCACCAATGTAACAGCTTAACTTTAATACGTCGTCCCCTCGCCCCGACACGGGCGTGAACCAGGGACCCTCTGCACACATCGACAACAGTCACCCACGAAGCGTCATTACCCATCGCTCCACAAAAGCCGCGGCCCTTGCAGAGCAAGGGGCAACACTACTTCTAGGTTTCAGAGCAAGTGACGTAACTGATTGAAACGCTATTAGCGCGTACCCGCTAACTAGCTAGCCATTTCACATCCGTTACATATACTCACCATCCTATATAGCTACTGTCTATACACACCATCCTATATAACTACTGTCTATACACACCATCCTTTATAACTACTGTCTATACTGTCTCTACACACCATTTTGTGTGTGTTTGTGTATATATGTATGCAGTACCAGTCAGAAATTTGGACACACCTACTCATTCCAGGGTTTTTCTTTATTTTTACTGTTTTCATTGTATAATAATAGTGAAGACATCAAAACTACCACACGGAATCATGTAACCAAAAAAGGGTTAAACAAATCAAAATAGATTTTAGATTCTTCAAAGTAGCCACCCTTGATGACAGCTTTGCACACTCTTGGCATTCTCTCAACCAGCTTCATGAGGTAGTCACCTGGAATGCATTTTAATTAACAGGTGTGACTTGTTCAAAGTTAATTTGTGGAATTTCTTTCCTTTTAATGCGTTTGAGCCAGTCAGTTGTGTTGTGACAAGGTAGGGGTGGCAAGGAAGGGGTGGCAAACAGAAGATAGCCCTATTTGGTAAAAGACCAAGTCCATATTATGGCAATAACGGCTCAAATAAGCAAAGAGAAACGACAGTCCATCATTACTTTAAGACCTGAAGGTCAGTCAATCCTGAAAATGTCAAGCACTTTGAAAGTTTCTTCAAGTGCAGTCGCAAAAACCATCAAGCGCTATGATGAAACTGGCTCTCATGAGGACTGCCACAGAAATGGAAGACCCAGAGTTACCTCTGCTGCAGAGGACAAGTTCATTAGTTACCAGACTCAGAAATTGCAGCCCAAATAAGTGCTTCACAGAGTTCAAGTAACAGACACATCTCAATGTCAACTGTTCAGAGGAGACTGTGTGAATCAGGTCTTCATGGTCGAATTGCTGCAAAGAAACCACTACTAAAGTACACCAATAATAAGAAGAGACTTGCTTGGACCAAGAAGCATGAGCAATGGACATTAGATCTGTGGAAATCTGTCTTTTTGGTCTGAATCCAAATTTGAGATTTTTGGTTCCAATTGCCTTGTCTTTGAAACTCAGAGTAGGTGAACGGATCTCCTCGTGTAGTTCCCACGTGAAGCATGGAGGAGGAGGTGTGATGGTGTGGGTGTGCTTTTCTGGTGACAGTGTCTGTGATTTATTTAGAATTCAATTCACATTTAACCAGCATGGCTACCACAGCATTCTGCAGCTACGCCATCCCATCTGGTTTGTGCCCAGTTTGACCATCATTCTTTTTTCAACAAGACAATGCCCCAACACACCTCCTGGCTGTGTAAGGGCTATTTGACCAAGAAGGAGAGTGATGGAGTGCTGCATTTGATGACCTGGCCTCCACAGTCACCCGACCTCAACCCAATTGAGATGGTTTGGGATAAGTTGGACCGCTGAGTGAAGGAAAAGCAGCCAACAAGTGCTCAGCAAATGTGAGAACTCCTTCAAGACTCTTGGAAAAGCATTCCAGGTGAAGCTGGTTGAGAGAATGAAAATAGTGTGCAAAGCTGTCCTCAAGGCGAAGGATAGCTACTTTGAAGAATATAAATCAATTATATTTTGATTTGTTTAACACTTTTGGTAACATTTTTCCACATGTGTTATTTCATATTTTTGACGTCATCACTATTATTCTACAATGTAGAAAATAGTAAAAATAAAGAAAAAACCCTTTAATGAGTAGGTGTGTCAACAAGTATTCAAACCCCAGGCCATTGACAGATATGACCCCAGGGCTGACTGAGCAGACAGCGTCTGATGTGAAAGATGTAGACTAACAGTGCCCCCCGGTGGTCATCAACAGGTACTACTAATTGTCCTCAGCTCACCAGGTTTCATAACTGAAACCTCACATATTTAGCAGTTTAACACCAAGTGGATCATGTATTATCCATTTGTTGGCCTCCCTAAGCTGGATCCAATTCAGTGGCTGGGCCCCTCAGACAGATTACGCTATCAAGGGTCTGTCTGAACGGGGGAAGAACCTATCACTGGTCCCCGTCACATTCACCAGTGCCCACAGTGAGAAGCTGCATGAACTGGACATCGGGTACGTGGTACTGTACTGAGGTGTGAGTGAGCTGGACATCGGGTACTCTCAGGTGCTGGGAGAGGAGGTACGTGGTACTGTACTGAGGTGTGAGTGAGCTGGACATCGGGTACTCTCAGGTGCTGGGAGAGGAGGTACGTGGTACTGTACTGAGGTGTGAGTGAGCTGGACATCGGGTACTCTCAGGTGCTGGGAGAGGAGGTACGTGGTACTGTACTGAGGTGTGAGTTAGTGAGCTGGACATTGGGTACTCTCAGGTGCAGGGAGAGGAGGTACGTGGTACTGTACTGAGGTGTGAGTGAGCTGGACATTGGGTACTCTCAGGTGCTGGGAGAGGAGGTACGTGGTACTGTACTGAGGTGACCAGAGCAAAGTACAGAGAGATTCTTGATGAAAACCTGCTCCAGAGTGCTCAGGACCTCAGACTGGGGCAAAGTGATATTTCATTTTTCTATTTTCTATTTTTTCTCTATTTTTTTTTTTTCTTCTATTTTTAATAAATTAACAACAAAGACAAAAAAACGGTTTTACTGGGGGAGGTTGGGTTATGAGCATGAGCACAAAACACAAGTCCTTTTTTATTTATTTTTTCAATTTTTTACAAATATTACAAATCTTCTTCCACTGAGTATTTTGTGTAGATCGCTGAATTTTTTTTATAATGAAATCCATTTTAATCCCACTTTGTAACAACAAAAAATGATAATGAAATCCATTTTAATCCTACTTTGTAACAACAACAAAACAATGACATCCATTTTAATCCCACCTTGTAACAACAAAAAGACATTGAAATCCATTCTATCCCACTGTAACAACAACAAAAACAATGAAATCCATTTTATTCCCACTTCGTTAACAAAACATTACAATGAAATCCATTTTAATCGCACTTTGTAACAACAAAAAGACAATGAAATTCATTTTAATCCCACTTTGTAACAACAAAATAACAAAGAAATCCATTTTAATCCCATTTTGTAACAACAAAAAGACAATGAAATCCATTATAATCCCACTTTGTAACAACAAAAAGACGATGAAATCCATTTTAATCCCAATTTGTAACAACAAAAAGACGATGAAATCCATTTTAATCCCACTTTGTAACAACAAAAAGACGATGAAATCCATTTTAATCCCACCCAAAATGTGGAACAAGTCGAGAGCTGCTACGGTAGGAGACATTGACATTTTATAGTTGGAACAATTGAAACGTGTTATTTTTATTCACGTGGACAGACATTCTGATAGCCAGCAGGAAAGGAAAAAATGCAGGTAACTTTCCCAAAATACCCTGGTTAACCAGAAGTAATAATTGGAGGATTCCGTATTTCCAAGATTTCTGGAAAGATGGGAATTTTGGGGAAGTTACTGGAATTTTTGCACTTCTACCCTGTTACCCATCTGTTACTACAGGACAAAGCAGGAGTTCTAACTAACCAACATTGGAAGAAGAAGCAGATTAAGTAGAAAATAAGGTGTCTAACCACAGTGACTGTATCGCATTAAATCTACAAGAGAAGAAGTCGTGCACTTAGTTTGTCCCACGCTGTTGGCCTTACATTCTATCCGTTGAGTCCCTGGAACTCCATTCATCCTCCTTCCGTCCTTTCCAAAGAGGAAGATTAAATGAGGGGCGTCACGGCTGTATCGTTTCTCCTTACCTGATCGGATTTCAGGAATCAGACAGGATTAAATGTTAGAATTGGGGTTTTTCTAAATTGAAAAATGTGATTCTGTGAAAAAATGTGATTCTGATTCTGATCCGGAGAAGGATTTGATAATCCAATCTGACCTTTAATCAGGTTTGAATGTCATTTTTGCGGTTTTTTTCAGAATTCAAAGGATAGTTTTGATGCTGATAATATGGATTATCTTGATCCAACTGGGAGGATGGATTTAGAAAGGTGAAAGGTGAAAGGCACTACAACCAAGAAATGTCAATGTAGCTAAGGTCAGGTGTAAAAAGACCTTTCTTACATCTGAAAACCAAAAGTTCATTATGTTAAATTGACTGGAGTAGGTATGTGAGCTGTCGTTATTGAGAAGTGTCAAATAAATGCATCTACAATAAATGCATATAAGTTATTTTCAAGCTCTATTATTTTTACTCAAAGAAACCTTTATTCCTGTCGTTTTTCTCATCTGTTTCCCTGTGCCAGTGTAGAAGTAGTACCACCACCTCTCCAGTAGATGAGGTGTTGGCCTGTTCACAGCACTGAAAATCCTTTATTGATTGATCTGAATGAGAATGATCAGATAACATTTTTGGGGGGAAAAAACACCTCAAAAAACAGCCAGAGAACTTTAGAATCCGGATTAAACGTTTTGAAAAACTGGGACCTGGTGCTTGTTGCCATATTGTGAAGACCCCCCCCCCCCCCCCCCCCCCCCCTCGCTTCCCATCCTCCTGGTAGGTCATCCTCTGGTAGGTCATCCTCTGGTAGGTCATCCTTCTGGTAGGTCATCCTTCTGGTAGGTCATCCTCTGGTAGGTCATCCTTCTGGTAGGTCATCCTTCTGGTAGGTCATCCTCTGGTAGGTCATCCTTCTGGTAGGTCATCCTCTGGTAGGTTATCCTTCTGGTAGGTCATCCTCTGGTAGGTCATCCTTCTGGTAGGTCATCCTTCTGGTAGGTCATCCTCTGGTAGGTTATCCTTCTGGTAGGTCATCCTCTGGTATGTCATCCTCTGGTAGGTCATCCTCTGGTAGGTCATCCTTCTGGTAGGTCATCCTCTGGTAGGTTATCCTTCTGGTAGGTCATCCTTCTGGTAGGTCATCCTCTGGTAGATCATCCTCTGGTAGGTAATCCTTCTGGAAGGTCATCCTCTGGTAGGTCATCCTCTGGTAGGTCATCCTTCTGGTAGGTCATCCTCTGGTAGGTCATCCTCTGGTAGGTCATCCTCTGGTAGGTCATCCTTCTGGTAGGTCATCCTTCTGGTAGGTCATCCTTCTGGTAGGTCATCCTCTGGTAGGTCATCCTTCTGGTAGGTCATCCTCTGGTAGGTCATTCTTCTGGTAGGTCATCTTCTGGTAGGTCATCCTTCTGGTAGGTCATCCTCTGGTAGGTCATTCTTCTGGTAGGTCATCCTCTGGTAGGTCATCCTTCTGGTAGGTCATCCTCTGGTAGGTCATCCTTCTGGTAGGTCATCCTTCTGGTAGGTCATCCTTCTGGTAGGTCATCCTCTGGTAGGTCATCCTCTGGTAGGTCATCCTTTTGGTAGGTCATCCTCTGGTAGGTCATCCTTCTGGTAGGTCATCCTCTGGTAGGTCATCATTTTGGTAGGTCATCCTCTGGTAGGTCATCCTTCTGGTAGGTCATCCTCTGGTAGGTCATCCCCTGGTAGGTCATCCTCTGGTAGGTCATCCTTCTGGTAGGTCATCCTTCTGGTAGGTCATCCTCTGGTAGGTCATCCTCTGGTAGGTCATCCTCTGGTAGGTCATCCTTCTGGTACGTCATCCTTCTGGTAGGTCATCCTCTGGTAGGTCATCCTCTGGTAGGTCATCCTCCGGTAGGTCATCCTTCTGGTAGGTCATCCTTCTGGTAGGTCATCCTTCTGGTAGGTCATCCTTCTGGTAGGTCATCCTCTGGTAGGTCATTCTCTGGTAGGTCATCCTTCTGGTAGGTCATCCTTCTGGTAGGTCATCCTCTGGTAGGTCATCCTTCTGGTAGGTTATCCTTCTGGTAGGTCATCCTTCCGGTAGGTCATCCTCTGTTTCTCTGGAGGACTATCCCCTTCTTTGAGACCCTCTCTCCAGTCTTGAGGACTGTGCCCTGTTTTGAGACCCCTGTCTGCAGTCTGGAGGACTGTCCCCTTCTTTGAGACCCTCTCTGCAGTCTGGAGGACTGTCCCCTTCTTTGAGACCCATCTCTGCAGTCTGGAGGACTGTCCCCTTCTTTGAGACCCTCTCTGCAGTCTGGAGGACTGTCCCCTTCTTTGAGACCCTCTCTGCAGTCTGGAGGACTGTCCCCTTCTTTGAGACCCTCTCTGCAGTCTGGAGGACTGTCCCCTTCTTTGAGACCATCTCTGCAGTCTGGAGGACTGTCCCCTTCTTTGAGACCCTCTCTTCAGTCTGGAGGACTGTCCCCTTCTTTGAGACCCTCTCTGCAGTCTGGAGGACTGTCCCCTTCTTTGAGACCCTCTCTGCAGTCTGGAGGACTGTCCCCTTCTTTGAGACCCATCTCTGCAGTCTGGAGGACTGTGCCCTGTTTTGAGACCCTCTCTGCAGTCTGGAGGACTGTCCCCTTCTTTAAGAACCTCTCTGCAGTCTGGAGGACTGTCCCCTTCTTTGAGACCCATCTCTGCAGTCTGGAGGACTGTCCCCTTCTTTGAGACCCTCTCTGCAGTCTGGAGGACCGTCCCCTTCTTTGAGACCCTCTCTGCAGTCTGGAGGACTGTGCCCTGCTTTGAGACCCTCTCTGCAGTCTGGAGGACTGTCCCCTGCTTTGAGACCCTCTCTGCAGTCTGGAGGACTGTGCCCTGCTTTGAGACCCTCTGTGTCCCTAGAGGATCCCTGCATCCATCCATGGAGAGGCAATGCTCATCTATTCTATAGGCAATGCTCATCTATTCTATAGGCAATGCTCATCTATTCTATAGGCAATGCTCATCTATTCTATAGGCAATGCTCATCTATTCTACAGGCAATGCTCATCTATTCAATAGGCAATGCTCATCTATTCTATAGGCAATGCTCATCTATTCTATAGGCAATGCTCATCTATTCTATAGGCAATGCTCATCTATTCTATAGTCAATGCTTATAAAATCTCTCATGCATACGCACACTTCCTCATCCACCTCTCCCCCACCATTTCTCTCCCACCCAGCAGCCTCCTCTGACCTCTCACCTCTCCGCTGACCTCTAATCTCTCATAGGCCATCATCATCCCTGGCTCCACTTCTACAAATTGCTGCTGCACATCTACTTCCATCAGGGCTGCAGTGTCCCCATCCCTGTCTCTCCCCGGCCATCTACCTCCATCAGGGCTGCAGTGTCCCCGATCCCAGTCTCTCCCCGGCCATCTACCTCCATCAGTGCTGCAGTGTCCCCATCCCAGTCTCTCCCCGGCCATCTACCTCCATCAGGGCTGCAGTGTCCCCCATCGCTGTCTCTCCCCGGCCATCTACCTCCATCAGTGCTGCAGTGTCCCCCATCCCTGTCTCTCCCCGGCCATCTACCTCCATCAGTGCTGCAGTGTCCCCCATCCCTGTCTCTCCCCGGCCATCTACCTCCATCAGTGCTGCAGTGTCCCCCATCCCTGTCTCTCCCCGGCCATCTACCTCCATCAGTGCTGCAGTGTCCCCCATCCCTGTCTCTCCCCGGCCATCTACCTCCATCAGTGCTGCAGTGTCCCCCATCCCTGTCTCTCCCCGGCCATCTACCTCCATCAGTGCTGCAGTGTCCCCCTCCCTGTCTCTCCCCGGCCATCTACCTCCATCAGTGCTGCAGTGTCCCCCTCCCTGTCTCTCCCCGGCCATCTACCTCCATCAGTGCTGCAGTGTCCCCCGTCCCTGTCTCTCCCCGGCCATCTACCTCCATCAGTGCTGCAGTGTCCCCGTCCCTGTCCCTTCCCTACCTGCCTCTAACCTCATCAGGGCTGCAGTGTCCCCCATCGCTGTCCCTTCCCTACCTGCCTCTACCTCATCAGGGCTGCAGTGTCCCCCATCGCTGTCCCTTCCCTACCTGCCTCTACCTCATCAGTGCTGCAGTGTCCCCATCGCTGTCCCTTCCCTACCTGCCTCTAATCTCATCAGGGCTGCAGTGTCCCCATCGCTGTCCCTTCCCTACCTGCCTCTACCTCATCAGTGTTGCAGTGTCCCCATCGCTGTCCCTTCCCTACCTGCCTCTACCTCATCAGTGCTGCAGTGTCCCCATCGCTGTCCCTTCCCTACCTGCCTCTACCTCATCAGTGCTGCAGTGTCCCCCTCCCTGTCTCTCCCCGGCCATCTACCTCCATCAGTGCTGCAGTGTCCCCGTCCCTGTCTCTCCCCGGCCATCTACCTCCATCAGGGCTGCAGTGTCCCCGTCCCTGTCCCTTCCCTACCTGCCTCTAACCTCCCTGCTTCAGTTTAGATTACCTCACTTTGCTCTGAACATGCTACCCATCAGTGCAACAATGCTATTCATGTCTTCATCATGGCTTACTCCACCTGAGCTGTTTATGTCTTCATCATGACTTACTCCACCTGAGCTGTTCATGTCTTCATCATGACTTACTCCACCTGAGCTGTTCATGTCTTCATCATGACTTACTCCACCTGAGCTGTTCATGTCTTCATCATGACTTACTCCACCTGAGCTGTTCATGTCTTCATCATGGCTTACTCCACCTGAGCTGTTAGCTGTATTTGCTGCTGCTTCTCTACCGATGTACGGACGTACGGACGGCCGGACGGCCGGACGGATAGGCAGACAGATGCTTCGCATACTTCACCTTTGACCTCAGTCGGGTCCAGCATTGAGTAATATAACATAACGTGCCCTGTTTTACACCTACTTATTGAACACTCTATAGATTCAACTTTGTGATTTTTATTTATTTATATGTAATTAACCAAATGTGATACCTACCAGGGTAGTGTTCATTAGGGCACGCCATTAGAAAACATTTTTCAACAGATCAAGAAAATGAGCGTTTTCTTATTGAACAAGTTCAGAGTACCTCTCTGCTTCGTGACGTGCTTACTGAACACGACCCCAAAGTCAAATGTATCATCTGAAGTCATCTGTAAATCATGTTGAACAATCTTGACTCAATAAAGAGAGTTGTATTTAGATGTGTGGAAAGTATAGTGTATTAAAGACCTGTGTTTCTATATAAGTGAGGAGATGCCTCGATACCATTAGTGGGGGGGGGGGGGGGGGGGGGTGGTTGTGAAGGAGATGCCTCGATATCATTTGGGGGGGTTGTGAGGGAGATTCCTCGTTATCGTTTGGGGGGGGAGGGTCGTGAGGGAGATGCCTCGTTATCATTAGGGGGGGGGGGTTGTGAGGGAGATGCCTCATCATTAGGGGGGGGGGTGAGGGAGTTGCCTCGTTATCATTAGGGGGGGGGGGGGTTGTGAGGGAGATGCCTCGTTATCATAAGGTGAAATAAAGGTGAAATAAAATAAATAAATAAAAATCATTAGGGGGGGGTTGTGAGGGAGGGCGTCGTTATCATTAGGGGGGGTGTCTAATGTTGCTTTATTTCTAATCATAAAACACAACCTGCTCCGTTGTTCAAAATGTTTTGTATTTTTACTGAAGTACAACATTAACACATCTTCCTGCCTTCAAAAATGGACAAAAACATTTGCATCATAATTTCATCAAAGCCAACCCAGTCCTCTCAGCCCCCCCCCCCAACCCAGTCCTCTCAGCCAACCCAGTCCTCTCAGCCCCCCCCCCAACCCAGTCCTCTCAGCCCCCATCCTCTCAGCCCCCCCCCCCAACCCAGTCCTCTCAGCCCCCATCCTCTCAGTCAGCCCCCCCCCAACCCAGTCCTCTCAGCCCCCATCCTCTCAGCCCCCCCCCAGTCCTCTCAGTCCCCCATCCTCTCAGCCCCAACCCCCCCCCCCCCAAACCCCCATCCTCTACCCATGGCATCCCAATCACTTCGACTGCTGTTGATTAAGCCAAGAGAGATTGGATGTCCAGGACCCAATAACCCTGGAGAGAGAGTTCAGGGCCTGTGCTCTCCTCCCCGACCAGCCAGGCTGGATGGGGGGGGTGAGCTGTTAGAGGGAGGAGGGGTGGGGAGGAGGGGTGGGGAGGGTTTGGGGAAGTGTGAGATTCGGCTCGGGCAGCAGGAGCGTCCTGGTAATTGAAAAGCTGGGGACGTTGGCGCTCGGCTGGAACTCTGCTGGCGCTCTCCACCGTGTGACCTCTAATTGAGAGTCCTCCCATTGATTTCTTGAGCGTGAGAGAGACAAAGATTGAGGTAGGAGGGAGGGAGAAGCGGAGAGGAGTGTGTGTCGGGGGGGGGGGGGAGTGTGTGTGTGTGTGTGTGTGTGTGTGTGTGTGTGTGTGTGTGTGTGTGTGTGTGTGTGTGTGTGTGTGTGTGTGTGCGTGTGTGTGTTTTCAGCAGCAGGGTACTAAGAGGTGAGGAGGAATTAAATGAGTGTACCGGCCAGGGTGGATTGACTGTAGGTGGGATTGGAGAACACTGGTTGGTGGACCTGGACGAGTAGCGGAGGAAAGGGAACGAGAGAGGAAAGGGAACGAGAGAGGATGAGATTAGAAATAATACGAATTGGGAGAAGATGTGAAAGACATTTTATTTCCTTGTTCTCCATTTCACTCATAATATGTGAATTCATTCTTTATGACAGATTGAACACGTGTCATAACCAGACTTTCGTTCAAATACTACACCGAACAAAAAATGTAAACGCAACATGCAACAATTTCATAGATTTTACTGAGTTACAGTTCATGAAATGAAATCGGTCCATTGAAATAAATTCATTAGGTCCTAATCTATGGATTTCACATGACTGGGAATAGAGATGTGCATCTGTTGTTAACAATAAAAATAAATAAAAAGTAGGGGTGTGGATCAGAAAACCAGTCAGTATCTGGTGTGACCACTATTTGCTTCATGCAGCGTGACACATCTCCTTCGCATAGAGTTGATCAGACTGTTGATTGTGGCCTGTGGAATGTTGTCCCACTCCTCAATGGCTGTGCGAAGTTGCTGGATATTGGCGGGAACTGAAACACACTTGTCATACATGTTGATCCAGAGCATCCCAAACATGCTCAATGGGTGACATGTCTGGTGAGTAATGCAGTATGTAATGTTGACATCAGCAAAACGCTTGCCCACACAACGTCATGCATATCTGCCTGGTACAGTTGAAACCGGGATTCATCGGTGAAGAGCACACTTCTCCAGCGTGTCAGTGGCCGTCGAAGGTGAGCGTTTTTCCCACTGAAGTCGGTTAACCTCTAATTCCTCCCAATCCTGGATCCGGGAGCACCCCCATCAGTAAAAAAGCTGACTAGCATAGCCTAGCATAGCGTCACAAGTAAATACTAGCATCTAAATATCATTAAATCACAAGTCCAAGACACCAGATGAAAGATACACATCTTGTGAATCCAGCCATCATTTCTGATGTTTTAAATGTTTTACAGGGAAGACACAATATGTAAATCTATTAGCTAACCACGTTAGCAAAAGACACCACTTTTTTTACTCCACCATTTTTTTACTGCATCTGTAGCTATCACAAATTCGACCAAATAAAGATATAAATAGCCACTAACCAAGAAATAACTTCATCAGATGACAGTCTGATAACATATTTATTGTATAGCATATGTTTTGTTAGAAAAATTTGCATATTTCAGGTATAAAACATAGTTTACCATTGCAGCCACCATCACAACTCTCACCAAAGCGACTAGAATAACTACAGAGAGCAACGTGAATTACCTAAATACTCATCATAAAACATTTCTGAAAAATACACAGCATACAGCAAATGAAAGACAAACATCTTGTGAATCCAGCCAATATTTCAGATTTTTTAAGTGTTTTACAGCGAAAACACAATATAGCATTATATTAGCTTACCACAACAGCCAGAAACACAACACCATTTACCAGCAGCAAAGGTTAGCGATCGTAACAAGCAAGCAAAAGATATATAATTTGACTAACCTTCATAAACTTCTTCAGATGACAGTCCTGTAACATCATATTACACAATGCATATAGGGTTTGTTCGTAAATGTGCATATGTAGCGGCACAAATCGTGGTTATACAATGTGAGTAGTGGCCAAAACTTCAAGCAATCTGTCCGGCGCCATCTTGGAGAGGCACCTAATCTAATCGAAAACTATTCATAAACTTGACTAAAAAATACAGTTTGGACAGCAAATGAAAGATACATTAGTTCTTAATGCAACCGCTGTGTTAGATTTTTAAAATTAACGTTACTGCGCAATACAGCGTGCGCTAAAGCGAGACCGCACCGAAATTCATGGCGGAATTATTGTTTAACATTTGTCAACATAAATACGAATTAACAGCATAAAGACTTCTTACTATTTGACGAGCTTCCATCAGAATCTTGGGCAAGGTATCCTTTCTCCAGAACAATCGTCTTTTGGTTGAAAGATGTCCTCTTCTCCTGTAGAAATAGCAGCTAACGCTAGCTATGTGCAGGAGAGGTGTCCAACTCGTGAAAGCGTGTGACAAAGAATTCCAGAAAATCGCAATAAACTGATATAAACTGCTATAAGTCGGTTTAAATTAACTACCTTATGATGTCTTTAACACCTATAACGAATAAAAACATGACCGGATATATCTAAAGGCCTATAACCGGAGCGTTCTAGAGCCACAGCCAGATGTCCTCCTTGCGTCAGAGCGAAGTGAAAAAAGGCCCGACACTTTGTTCCGAGGTCTTTTATAAGCTCTCAGTTCTGCCTAGCAACCCCATTTCAACTCTCACTTTTCGCTGACACCCAGGGGAAGACGTATGCAGTGCATCTCAACCAATAGAAGACAGGCAGATTTATAAACAGATCTCAGAACAGCAAGAAGATTTCTGCATTCTCACATCCTCATAGGAAAAATGCTCTAACTCGAGTTCTGTTTCACTCACAGATATAATTCAAACGGTTTTAGAAACTAGAGTGTGTTTTCTATCCAATGGTAATAATAATATGCATATTGTACGAGCAAGAATTGAGTACGAGGCAGTTTAATTTGGAAACGAAATTATTACATAGTGCAAATAGCACCCCCTATTGAGAAGAACCCCAAACTTCATTCGGGTCAAAGACCGTGGTGAGGACGACGAGCACGCAGATGAGCTTCTCTGAGACGGGTTTCTGACAATTTGTGAAGAAATTATTTGATTGTGCAAGCATGTGACCAACACTTGTGTATTTAGGATAGTTCAATTACTTTCAAAGACGTTTAGATATTTTATTTGAAAAGACAAGTAGTTGAATATTGGAATGGACTTGGAAATAAACTTTGGAAAGTACTTGAAAATAATCAAATACACTCCCAAGTATTTAACCCAGGCATTTTGAAAAAGGTATTTGAAAATCCTTTCAAATAGTAGGCTATTCATAGGGAAAGTAGTTGATTCGGGCTATATAACAAAAAATGATAAAAAGCATGTAATTGAACCCAGGTCTGTAATTGAACCCAGGTCTGGTCATAATCCACCTTTATGCAACATTGATAACAAGGATCTAGGTCTGTTCCAGGGCTTGCTGATGCTGAGCCACACATAAACCCCCTGGACCAGAGCTAAGAAGGACCTATCTTCCTCCTAAGAAGGACCTATCTTCCTCCTAAGAAGGACCTATCTTCCTCCTAAGAAGGACCTATCTTCCTCCTAAGAAGGACCTATCCTCCTCCTAAGAAGGACCTATCCTCCTCCTAAGAAGGACCGATCCTCCTCCTAAGAAGGACCTATCTTCCTCCTAAGAAGGACCTATCTTCCTCCTAAGAAGGACCTATCTTCCTCCTAAGAAGGACCTATCCTCCTCCTAAGAAGGACCTATCCTCCTCCTAAGAAGGACCGATCCTCCTCCTAAGAAGGACCTATCTTCCTCCTAAGAAGGACCTATCTTCCTCCTAAGAAGGACCTATCTTCCTCCTAAGAAAGGCCTATCTTACTCCTAAGAAGGACCTATCCTCCTCCTAAGAAGGACCTATCCTCCTCCTAAGAAGGACCTATCCTCCTCCTAAGAAGGACCTATCTTCCCCCTAAGGGCCTATCCTCATCCTAAGAAGGGCCTATCCTCATCCTAAGAAGGGCCTATCCTCCTCCTAAGAAGGACCTATCCTCCTCCTAAGAAGGACCTATCTTCCTCCTAAGAAGGACCTATTTTCCTCCTAAGAAGGACCTATTTTCCTCCTAAGAAGGACCTATCTTCCTCCTAAGAAGGACCTATCTTCCTTCTAAGAAGGACATATCCTCCTCCTAAGAAGGACCTATCCTCCTCCTAAGAAGGACCTATCCTCCTCCTAAGAAGGACCTATCCTCCTCCTAAGAAGGACCTATCCTCCTCCTAAGAAGGACCTATCCTCCTCCTAAGAAGGACCTATCCTCCTCCTAAGAAGGACCTATCCTCATCCTAAGAAGGACCTATCTTCCTCCTAAGAAGGACCTATCTTCCTCCTAAGAAGGACCTATCTTCCTCCTAAGAAGGACCTATCCTCCTCCTAAGAAGGACCTATCCTCCTCCTAAGAAGGACCTATCCTCCTCCTAAGAAGGACCTATCTTCCCCCTAAGGGCCTATCCTCATCCTAAGAAGGACCTATCCTCCTCCTAAGAAGGACATATCCTCCTCCTAAGAAGGACCTATCTTCCTCCTAAGAAGGACCTATTCTCCTCCTAAGAAGGACATATCCTCCTCCTAAGAAGGACCTATCCTCCTCCTAAGAAGGACCTATCCTCCTCCTAAGAAGGACCTATCCTCCTCCTAAGAAGGACCTATCTTCCTCCTAAGAAGGACCTATCCTCCTTCTAAGAAGGACATATCCTCCTCCTGTACTATTGAAGTGGTTCATAATCACTGGACTCACCATCACTCTGAAACTAAGATACTTAGATACTTAGGCTTCCAAATGATGTATGTACATTCTGAAAGTACATGCAATACCCCATAATGAAATTTTTGCATATTATTTTACGAGTGTTTTCTGTTTTGTTGAAAATCACATTTTACATAAGTATTCAGACCCTTTACTCAGTACTTTGTTGAAGCACCTTTGGCAGCAATTACAGCCTAGAGTGTTCTTGGGTATGATGCTACAAGCTTGGCACACCTGTATTCGGGGAGTTTCTCCCATTCTTCACTGCAGATCCTCTTAAGCTCTGTCATGTTAGATGGGGAGCGTTGCTGCACAGCTATTTTCAGGTCTCTCCAGAGATGTTTGATCGGGTTCAATTCAGGCCACTGGCTGGGCCACTCAAGGACATTCAGAGACTTGTCCCGAAGCCACTCCTGCGTTGTCTTGGCTATGTGCTTAAGGTTGTTGTCCTGTTGGAAGTTGAACCTTCAAGCACCACACGGGACTGTTTCTGTAACACTCGTCTAAGTCGTCCTCCTCACCTGACGAGGAGAAGCGAGAAGGATCGGACCAATATGCAGCGTGGGTTGAATACATAATGCATTTATTTAAGGACGAACACGAAGAACTTGATAAATGACAAAACAACAAACGACGTGAACAGACCTGAACTTGAGAACAAAATGCACGAACAGGAACGAACACATACACGAACGAAAATGAAACAGTCCCGTGTGGTGCGACATACACAGACACAGGAACAATCACCCACAAACAAACAGTGTGAACAGCCTACCTAAATATGGTTCTCAATCAGAGGAAACGTAAAACACCTGCCCCTAATTGAGAACCATATCAGGCTAATTGAAAATGAACCCAATATAGAAACACATAACATAGAATGCCCACCCAGCTCACGTCCTCACCAACTAAACAAAGACAAAACAAAGGAAATAAGGTCAGGAACGTGACAGCATGTATATAGCCTCACTACTGTATATAGCCTCACTACTGTATATAGCCTCTCTACTGTATATAGCCTCACTACTGTTTATAGCCTCGCTACTGTTATTTTTCACTGTCTTTTTACTGTTGTTTTTATTTCTTTACTAATCTATTGTTCACCTAATACCAAATTATTATTTTTTGTTGTTGTTGTTGAAATTGCACTGTTGGTTAGAGCCTGTAAGTAAGCATTTCACTCTAAAGTCTACATCTGTTGTATTCGGCGCATGTGACAAAAATACTTTGATTTAAAATGTCTGAAAACCTGTTTTTGCTTTGTCGTTATGGAGTCTTTTGTGTAGACTTATGAAGAAAGAAATCTATTTAAAATCATTTTTAGAATAAAGCTGTCACGTAACAAAATGTGGAAAAACTCAAGCACTGTATAACTCCGAACTTGAGTTTAGTCTTCGCCAATGAGAACCAAGAATGGCCTAGTTTCGTCCTTCATGACCGGGAAAGGCCTCGAATCTAGGCCGTAGGAAATCCTCCATCCATCTCTTTAGATCAGAACAGGATGGATCAACAGACAATCTGATTGTTGAGCCTGTTGAGGTTGGTGTAAGAGGGAGGCGCTCCATGTCCAGGTTTCTACGGCGGATGTCGTAGATGGCCTCATTGTCAACCATGAAGGCACCGTCGATATTACTGAGGTTTGCATCCTTAATAAAAAACGATAGTTGTGTTTCGCTGCTTAACACATGTGTCTCCCGATATGATGTGGATCATTGTCAGGTTATTTGATGTATAAGCTTCAGCAACAACATAACACCAGGGTTGTCGTAACACTTTAAACAGGTAGCTTGTAAATGTGTACAATGTCTTTGTTTTCGGGCAACACTGGTAAGTTAACTTATGGAAATTAGATAGTTACAGAGGATTTTCTTCTGAACAACTGGTCAAAGCATAACACTTTCCATTCAGCTTCAGGCAACTTTGATGTAAGTCTTGATAACACCTGTAGTGACTGTCACGCCCATTGTTACTTATCCATTGTTCACTAGACATATCAATGTAATGACACCCAACACAATGTTGAAAAACAGAACGCTTCCCGCCACTAGATCACATAACTAGCCGTGATCCCAACAATGTAGCGGCAGAAAGTGCAACAGGGACTCTAACCAGGGCTCATACGTGTTATAACCAGGGGTCATACATGGTTCTAACCAGGGGTCATACATGGTTCTAACCAGGGGTCATACATGGTTCTAACCAGGGGTCATACATGGTTCTAACCAGGGGTCATACGTGGTTCTAACCAGGGGTCATACATGGTTCTAACCAGGGGTCATACATGGTTATAACCAGGGGTCATACATGGTTATAACCAGGGGTCATACATGGTTATAACGAGGGCTCATACGTGGTTATAACCAGGGCTCATACGTGGTTATAACCAGGGCTCATACGTGGTTCTAACCAGGGCTCATACGTGGTTATAACCAGGGCTCATGCGTGGTTATAACCAGGGCTCATACGTGGTATCTATCCAAGGCTCATACGTGGTTATAACCAGGGCTCATTCGTGGTTATAACCAGGGGTCATACGTGGTTATAACCAGGGCTCATACGTGGTTATAACCAGGGCTCATACGTGGTTATAACCAGGGCTCATACGTGGTTCTAACCAGGGCTCATACGTGGTTATAACCAGGGGTCATACGTGGTTATAACCAGGGCTCATTCGTGGTTATAACCAGGGGTCATACGTGGTTATAACCAGGGCTCATACGTGGTTCTAACCAGGGCTCATACGTGGTTCTAACCAGGGCTCATTCGTGGTTATAACCAGGGGTCATACGTGGTTATAACCAGGGCTCATACGTGGTTCTAACCAGGGCTCATACGTGGTTATAACCAGGGCTCATGCGTGGTTATAACCAGGGGTCATACGTGGTTATAACCAGGGGTCATACGTGGTTATAACCAGGGCTCATACATGTTATAACCAGGGGTCATACATGGTTATAACCAGGGCTCATACGTGTTATAACCAGGGGTCATACATGGTTCGAACCAGGGCTCATACGTGGTTCTAACCAGGGGTCATACGTGGTTCTAACCAGGGCTCATACGTGGTTCTAACCAGGGGTCATACATGGTTATAACCAGGGCTCATACGTGGTATCTATCCAAGGCTCATACGTGTTATAACCAGGGGTCATACGTGGTTATGACCAGGGGTCATACGTGGTTATAACCAGGGCTCATACATGTTATAACCAGGGGTCATACATGGTTATAACCAGGGCTCATACGTGTTATAACCAGGGGTCATACATGGTTCGAACCAGGGCTCATACGTGGTTCTAACCAGGGGTCATAAGTGGTTATAACCAGGGGTCATACGTGGTTATAACCAGGGCTCATACGTGGTTCTAACCTGGGGCTCATACGTGGTTCTAACCTGGGGCTCATACGTGGTTCTAACCTGGGGCTCATTCGTGGTTATAACCAGGGGTCATACGTGGTTATAACCAGGGCTCATACGTGGTTCTAACCAGGGCTCATACGTGGTTATAACCAGGGCTCATGCGTGGTTATAACCAGGGGTCATACGTGGTTATAACCAGGGGTCATACGTGGTTATAACCAGGGCTCATACGTGTTATAACCAGGGGTCAAACATGGTTCTAACCAGGGCTCATACGTGTTATAACCAGGGGTCATACATGGTTCTAACCAGGGGCTCATACGTGGTTCTAACCAGGTGCTCATACGTGGTTCTATCCAGGGCTCATACGTGGTTCTAACCAGGGATCATACATGGTTCTAACCAGGGTTCATATGTGGTTCTATCCAGGGCTCATACGTGGTTCTAACCAGGGGCTCATACGTGGTTCTAACCAGGGGTCATACGTGGTTCTAACCAGGGCTCATATGTGGTTCTAACCAGGGGTCATACATGGTTCTAACCAGGGGTAATACATGGTTCTAACCAGGGCTCATACGTGGTTCTAACCAGGGCTCATACGTGGTTCTATCCAGGTCTCATACGTGGTTCCAACCAGGGGTCATACGTGGTTCTAACCAGGGGTCATACGTGGTTCTAACCAGGGGTCATACGTGGTTCTAACCAGGGCTCATACGTGGTTCTAACCAGGGCTCATACGTTGTTCTAACCAGGGCTCATACGTGGTTCTAACCAGGGGTCATAAGTGGTTCTAACCAGGGCTCATACGTGGTTCTAACCAGGGCTCATACGTGGTTCTAACCAGGTGTCATACATGGTTCTAACCAGGGGTCATACGTGGTTCTAACCAGGGCTCATACGTGGTTCTATCCAGGGCTCATATGTGGTTCTAACCATTGCTCATACGTGGTTCTATCCAGGGCTCATATGTGTTTCTAACCATTGCTCATACGTGGTTCTAACCATTGCTCATACGTGGTTCTAACCAGGGCTCATACGTGGTTCTATCCAGGGCTCATATGTGGTTCTAACCATTGCTCATACGTGGTTCTAACCATTGCTCATATGTGGTTCTAACCAGGGCTCATACGTGGTTCTAACCAGGGGTCATAAGTGGTTCTAACCATGGGCTCATACATGCTTCTAACTAGGGCTCATACGTGGTTCTAACCAGGGCTCATACGTGGTTCTAACCAGGTGTCATACATGGTTCTAACCAGGGGTCATACGTGGTTCTAACCAGGGCTCATACATGGTTCTAACCAGGGCTCATACGTGGTTCTAACCAGGGGCTCATACGTGGTTCTAACCAGGGGCTCATACGTGGTTCTAACCATGGCTCATATGTGGTTCTAACCAGGGCTCATACGTGGTTCTAACCAGGGCTCATATGTGGTTCTAGCCAGGGGCTCATACGTGTTAAAACCAGGGGTCATACGTGGTTCTAACCAGGGGCTCATACGTGGTTCTAACCAGGGCTCATACGTGGTTCTAACCAGGGCTCATATGTGGTTCTAACCAGGGTCTCATACGTGGTTCTAACCAGGGCTCATACGTGGTTCTAACCAGGGGCTCATACGTGGTTCTAACCAGGGCTCATACGTGGTTCTAACCAGGGCTCATATGTGGTTCTAACCAGGGGCTCATACGTGGTTCTAACCAGGGGTCATACGTGGTTCTAACCAGGGCTCATACGTGACAAGTGAGCTCTAACTGCCGTTACCGTGAAAGCCGAGTTACAATTTTTATTTTATTTAACTAGGCAAGTCAGTTAAGAACAAATTCTAATTTACAATGACAGCCTAGGAACAGTGGGTTAACTGCCTTGTTCAGGGGCAGAACAACAGATTTTTACCTTGACAGCTCAGGGATTCAATCTTGCAAATTTTCGGTTATTGGCCCAACGCTCTAACCACTAGGCTACCTGCCGCTCCAGGGTTTTTTAAACCAAACAGATTTTTTTTGCAGGTCTTCTGTTTCCCCACACTTATTAATGAATTCATTTTCCATCATGAAAATGCATCTCCATTCCCCAATCAAATACATTAAACGATACCACACAAAAAACGGACAAATACAACGAAAAAACGGACAAATACAGCTTTTACTCCAATCTGGTAACCCTCATAAAATCCGACATAACACCAGTATTGCAAAGTATTAAGCGAAAACAACCATAGAAAATAGCATTGGCATTAATTTAAAAAATGAACGCAAGGCTACTAATATATTATAAGTATTTCGGTGACAACCTGGTCGGTTAACAATACTGGGGTGTTAACACGTTTTTATATATAAATAAATGTGGGACACAAAAAAAGACTTTCAAAATATTGTTTGTTCCAAAGTTTACCCCCCTTCAAAATGTATTTTCCTATGAATGAAGTCATATTAAAAAAAATGCATTTTCCTTGTAATGAAGTAGCACAAAAATGTGTGTATTTTCGCATCAATTAAACCACACAAAAACTCACGAAATCTGCTGAAATAGTTTATATACATATTTGTACCAATTGAGTGTGAGATTGTGTTGCCACATATATTGGCCTATCTTGTTAGGATTTATGTTTATGCACTATAGCCGGGTAGCATATAGGTTGAAAATGAATATTGTTTTGTTACACACACACAATACAGAGGGGGGGGGGGGGTGTGTGTAAGGACTGACAGGCCATAAAAGCTGTGGACAGTCTGGAGAGGGGAGGGGTGCATCACTCTGGGCCAACCAGGGTGGTGAAGAGACTGTCCAGTACCATATTAGGAATTGTTTGAGTGAAGAATCGAAGGGGACACAGGACGGAGCTGCTCTACCCAACCACCAGATGTGGAGAAGGAAAACGCCAAGGGGCTTGGACAAGTTCGGGGGTCCACAAAGGAGGAGCAAGAGTATGAACCATGCTAAACCTCTACTATGATAGGCCAACTGGACGAGTTGAGAATGAAATTGTCATAGTATAAAAACTACTATTTGAGTACATTCTACAGTTCTCTGTTCTACCCTGCGCGGAGATACAGTGAACCCGTATATACGAAAATTGCATTTACCATTTATCGTTTGAGTTGAATTAAAATACTTAAAATATATTCGGTGACTATGAGTCACATTTTGTCCTGATGCCAGATTTGAACTGACCCGAATCTCTTTCAATCTTCATAAACGCAACGTGACAAAGTCTGACTGAATTACTGGACAAATTGACTACATGAGTGGTGTTTGAATTTGTGTATAGAATGCGGGACGTGATTGGTTGGTTGCTGAACAAAGTGCAAAAATAGGAAACACTAGTCATTTGTACAACTGAATGCATTCAACTGAAATGTGTCTTCCACATTTAACCCAACCCCTCTGAATCAGAGAGAGGGGGGGGGGGGGGGGGGGCTGCCTTAATCGACATCCACGTCTTCGGCGCTCGGGGGAACAGTGGGTTAACTGCTTAGGGGCAAAACGACAGATTTTCACCTTGTCAGCTCTGGGATTCGCTCCAGTAACCGTTCGGTTAATGGCCCAACGCTCTAACAACTAGGCTACCTGCCAGGACGATCCGGCACAATCCGGAACATTTGGTCACCCTACGTGTCTTGGGGGTATACTATTTGTGCGTCTGTAACTTTCTCACTCATCGTTATTCACGATTCATTTAGGATTATCGGTAACCATGGTAGCATCCACATGAATGTAGAAGTGTTTAGAAACATCTATTCTTATTTACAATAAAAGTGACTCCAAATGATGAAAATACCCTCAAATGAAAGCTAATAGTCTACACTTTAATAACCTCATAGTCATTTAAAATCCCCCTAAAAATGAGTAACTGTCCCAATACTTTTGGAGCTCACTGTAAGTACATGCTAATACAATACAAAACAGTGTTTATATAAGTATATGCTTATACAAGACTATATAATAGTCCCCCTGACTACGACTGTTTGTGGCCATTTCACATAGACATCACCCTCACAGAATTAATGAGAACACTAGTATATTATATTATAAGGATATATTTAAGCAATAAAGCCTGAGGAGGTGTGGTATATGGCCAAGGACTATTCTTAAGCACGACACACCGCGGAGTGCCCGGATACAGCCCTTAGCCATGGTATATTGGCCATATACCACAACCCCCCCCCCCCCCCCCCAGGTGCCTTATTGCTATTATAAACTGGTTACCAACGTAATTAGAGCAGTAAAAATAAATGTTTTGTCATAGCCGTGTTATACGGTCTGATATACCATGACTGTCAGCCAATCAGCATTCAGTGCTCGAACCACCTAGTTCATAATGATATATACACTACCGTTCAACAGGTTGGGGTCACTTAGAAATGTCCTTGTTTTTTAAAGAAAAGCAAAAAAAAATTGTCCATAAAAATAACATCATAATTGATCAGAAATACAGTGTAGACATTGTTAATGTTGTAAATGACTATTGTAGCTGGAAACGGCTGATTTTTAATGGAATATCTACATAGGCGTACAGAGGCCCATTATCAGCAACCATCACTCCTGTGTTCCATTGGCACGTTGTGTTAGCTAATTCAAGATGATCATTTCTAAAAGGCTAATTGATCATTAGAAAACCTTTTTGCACTTATTTTAGCACTGCTGAAAACTGTTGTTTTGAGCCTGTAATCGAACCCACAAATGCTGATGCTCCAGATATTCAACTAGTCTAAAGAAGGCCAGTTGTATTGCTTCTTTAATCAGACCAACCGTTTTCAGCTGTGCTAACATAATTGCAAAAGGGTTTTCTAATGACTTTGGTGCGGAAAGTGCAAATCAATCCCAGAACAACAGCAAAGGACCTTGTGAAGATGCTGGAGGAAACAGGTACAAAAGTATCTATATCCACAGTAAAACGAGTCCTACATCGACATAACCTGAAAGGCCACTCAGCAAGGAAGAAGCCACTGCTCCAAAACAGCCATAAAAAAGCCAGACTACGGTTTGCAACTGCCTATGGGAAGAAAGCTCGTACTTTTTGGAGAAATGTCCTCTGGTCTGATGAAACAAAAATAGAACTGTTTGGCCATACTGACCATCATTATGTTTGGAGGAAAAAGGGGGAGGCTTGCAAGCCAAAGAACACCGTGAAGCACGGGGGTGGCAGCATAATGTTGGGGGGGTGCTTTGCTGCAGGAGGGACTGGTGCACTTCACAAAATAGATGGCATCATGAGGCTGGAAAATTATGTGGATATATTGAAGCAACATCTCAAGATATCAGTCAGGAAGTTAAATCTTGGTCGCAAATGGATCTTCCAAATGGACAATGACCCCAAGCATACTTCCAAAGTCGTGGCAAAATGGCTTAAGGAGAACAAAGTCACGGTATTGGAGTGGCCGTCACAAAGCCCTGACCTCAATCCTATAGAAAATTTGTGGGCAGAACTGAAAAAGCTTGTGCGAGCAAGGAGGCCTACAACCCTGACTCAGTTACACCAGCTCTGTCAGGAGGAATGGGCCAAAATTTGACCCAAGTTAAACAATTTAAAGGCAATGCTACCAAATACTAATTGAGTGTTTGTAAACTTCTGACCCACTGGGAATGTGATGAAAGAAAAAAAGCTGAAATAAATCATTCTCTCTACTATTATTCTGACATTTCACATTCTTAAAATAAAGTGGTGATCCCAACTGACCTAAGACAGGACGTTTTTACTAGCATTAAATGTCAGGAATTGTTTAAAACTGAATTTAAATGTGTTTGACTAAGGTGTATGTAAACTTCCGACTTCAACTGTATATCTATGGAAGGCATCCCTATGGAAACAGACGAGAGGCAGAGACCGAGTGTGAATGAATCAAAGCGGTTTATTTGATATTAATAGCAGAATATACAACACTACCATTTGATGATAGTGGGGATGGAAAAAACTAAATCAGGTACCAGGAAAAAAATGGATTTAGCATGATGCAGACATAAACACTAATGCAATGTAAAGCGTAATGTAAAGCTTTATATCCAAAACAGCAAATATAAACAGCACACACAAACACACAGCTAAATCATCTGAGATAGAGAAAGGACTGGGACATTCTGCAGATGTTTGAAAGTACCCAAATACATCAACAGATTGAACAATATTAAAAGCTCCAATGTAATGCAGGCTGAAACGTACAGTAACATTGATACAGATAGTGTTTTTATCATTACCTTTTAACATGTTTTGTTTTCTTTATACAGCTAATAATATTGCACAGATGAAAGGCGCAAATGCTATTTTTTTGAAGTCCTACCTGTTTTGTAGGGTAGGATTTATTATACCAAGCTTTAGAAATAATCCAGACTCAATATGCATTGTTTTCTCAAATTGAAAAGGAAACTACTGAAATACATGCAAACAGATATAACTATGCGATTCTTTTCAGTTGTGTAAATATTTCACCGATTTGAAACTGTTTTTTGGGGAAGTTGTCATGGTGATCTTTTCTTTGGCAACACTGTGGACACGTCAGATGAGCAAAAACATTCTAGAACACCGGAACAAGTCTAGAACTCCTGAGGAATGTTCTAGAACTCCCGATGAATGTTCTAGAACTCCTGATGAATGTCCGGTATCTGTAGACACAGCTGAACTATAACCTTGGAGACTGGCTCCATATACATGAACTTAGCCATAATGTATGTGCGTGTTATTTTGTTTATTTGGTATTGGTTTTCATCATATCCACAATCATCGAAGTCTTACCTGGTAAAATAAAAAGTTAATATGACCTTGTCAATGCAAATTATGCTACAGTTTTTCTTTGGCTTGTTAATAACACATTAAGTTGTTGCTTTACATTAGGGCATATCAAGAGGTCCAAGGCTTTGAGATCACAGACTCAACCTTCCATTTCCACTAAAGAAATCCTTTCCACCAATAGTAGGCAGTAGGACACTCACTACCCGGCAATGAAACAGATTTAAGAGGACAAAACCTAATCTGTAATCTGTCAGTATCATCATATCAGATTAACAAGACTTGCTGTGGTCTCAATGACACAGTTAAAGTGATTGTTGTGTGTTTTAAAGCTGTTGAATTGTTGTTCTATCTGGTGATTCAGGCCCAGGTCATTCTGGCTATCGCTTTGTTCAAAATGATTCAATTCAAACACGATTTTAAGTTAAAAAAAAAACGAAAAGAAAGAATAACATTGGATTATTTTTTAAATGGTCTTATCTTTTCTTCTTGTCTTAAGAAATACAAATTGCAAAACTGCATCATTTCAGTTGAGTTGAATTGCCTCTATTTAAGACATGGATCTTGTAAAAGATTATTATTATTATTATTTTTATTTAAAAAAGAGGAACAAATTAATACAATCGTTTTCAATCTGAAAAAATGTTTTTGGGGGGGTTTTCAAGTCATGATGACAAATCAGATGGATAAGACCATTGTGATGTCTTTATTGTGTCTTTTATACATGGAACAACATTGTCTCTGCACCTCTACTTCATTTGGGTCCTAAATTAAATTTCTTATCAAAATGTTATCAATATGACTCCAATAACAACACCACAATTAAATACCAGTTCCCCTTTGTGTCCCAACCAATGAAAATACAAAATATATTAGTGTAAACAAAAACACCAACAAAAGGAACAAAGGAATGAATAGAATTATTCAGAACATGAATACTGTATAATGATACTTTGGAATAGACAGCATATTGGCTTTGTAATGTTGGGAATTAAGCTTTTGCTTGGTTAGAATATTCAACTACTATCACTCAGGCTAGCCTGATCCCAGATCTGTTTGTGCTGTTTAGTCAACTCTTATGGTGGTTGTCACAAACAGACCTGGAACCAGACTACTCGGCCAACTCATGTCAGGTCATTCTTTACTATTCTGGTTCCTGGTATTATCAAATTGTAACGCAACCGTGCCTTTGGTCTGAACACACTCCTCTCATGTCGACCCGAACTAACCAACCAGGCCAGTACAGTACAGCTTGGCTCAGTTCGGTTCGGCTCAGTTGTGTGAAAAGGCTTATAAGACCCTTACTGAGCCATCAAGCATTGATAGATAGAATCCACTGTATGTTACATTCCCATCGAGCATAGACAGAGAGAATCTGACTGTGGAGAGAGATTGAGAAGTTCTCTGAATAGTTATTGTTCGATATTCTCATTTTCTACTGAATTAATGAGTGATTTGATTAATCAAAGGTTATTAATAAAGCCGGGAGGGTTTGGGCCCGTTGTGTTTCACATCAGACTTTCCTCTGACCTCTAACCCCTGAGGTCATCAGACTGTCTGACCTTTCACCTCTGACCCCTGAGGTAGGCTAGTAATCTTGATGCTGATCTCTTTATGGGGTGGTTTTTACCCAGTGAGGACCAGAGTACAGGACAATCACTTCATCAGGTTGGGAGCTGCTGTCGACCAATGGGGTTGTATTTGTCAGTTAGTTAAGTGGAAGATAAAAGAGAAGCATAGATTGTCAGGCAAAGTACCTTCTGTGACATCATGAAGTTGAGGCTTTTCTGTAATATCGTTTGAAAATATTATTATTATTCAGGTGTGTTGTTGTTGGTCAAATACTACATGGTTTGTGCACTGATGCTGCCAAAATTCAGCGACGTGTAAGTTACTATATGTGATCAAGTTAGAGTTGTGGACTTCTGTCTCAAATAGGCCTCAAAACAGGTTATCTAATTATGTTTATCTCACCTGTCACAGTTGCAATATGTTAACAGTTGGACTTGTGTTCATAACATTCTACTCTGAATACAGACCCTTCAAATTATTAACTTATTAACCTGAGGGTCCACTATGATAGTGGGGTCCAATATATACACAACTGAGCCACGCTCTCAGAAACCACATGCAGAAACTAAGTCCATAGAGTGGTACAGATTCTAAACTTAAAAGGCCATAAAGTCACAATGCATTACACTGCTAGCTAATTGTAAATATACTCATGCATAAAATCTGGGCTATAGCACTGTTGTTTGGCAGTGGCTAATTGTAATGCTACACTTCAACACAGAAGTATAGGTCATAAGACAAAGAAGGAATGCGTGAAAATGAACAAAATGGCGGTCTTAAAGTTTAACAGAAGAACAGTTTTTTGTTGTTGTTGTAACATGTGAACTGTGGGCTCATTCTGTAATTATTCCCAATCCAGAAAGCCAAGTGAATATAACCAGAGTCCCTCCAACAACAAAAATAGAAAACTGAAAAATAGAAACCTCAAACCACAAAAGATGAGAAAAATTGTCACATTAACAAGAGAGCATAAGACAAGCATTTGTTTTTGGTAAGCGCACCTCTTCAACTATTACAAAAATCACAACTTAAAATGTATAAAGCTTTTTTTTGTTTGTTTCGTACAGTCACAGTTACCAAAAGAAGAGCAAGTGAATAATTTATTACATACGCTAGAATAACATTACCCTAACCACTAGTATCTATGAGGTATATCCGATAACATTAAGGAGAGCACGGTCTGCGCTGTTGACATGCCACACATTTCTTTTCTTCATTTAAAGCTTTGCAACCATTTGGAGGACGAAAGAAGAAGAGGGAAGGAAACATAGATGTGGAAATCCTTTGGTATTATTTGTCTTAGTTGTTTGCTTAGTGATTGCATTGCAAAGCACCACAGAGCCGGACCAACACATTGTCCACTAGTCAACATGCTGTCTGGCTAGTCTAGACGCTGAGCACCGCAGAGACGGACCAACACACAGTCCACTAGTCAACATGCTGTCCGGCTAGACGCTGAGGTATTCACAGGAATAAAAAGTACAGAGGTGTAGACTTCGCTTTGGTACAAGCAAGGCACTCGTCCCATGGCCCCATGGTTATCTCAAACTTTGCAACAAAAGCCCTCTCTACGTCTTTGTTACAGCAGCCCCATTGGAAAAGTAACATAGCTGGCTGAAAATGTACGAGATAATCAACGAGGGGCTGTGCCTTCTATGGAAAAGAATTAACGACGTGGAAGGTGTTACCGGAGTGGAACCAACCTTCCACAGAGTTGTAATAGTTTCCAGAGAACACATAGAGCCCGGAGTTTATTATCCTTTTTATACAAATCTATGCTAGAAATGTGTTAATTTTTGTCAGTAGAAATGTGTTCAACATCCACTGAAGTAGCTAGCAAGTTTACTAGATAGCTACAGTAGTTGCCTTGGTAACCAAACAAAGAGTCTAGTTTAGCGAAAATGTAATTCAACGATACCATGAACGTTTTATATTCTACTTTTGCTTTCAAAAGCAGCTCAAACATATAACACGTACAAATGAACTTCCTAGCCATTGAATTATACCGTGCATTATTGGAAAATAATATGACAAGGTTAAATGCCTATGTTATGCAATAAGGCCCGCGGAGGTGTAGTATATGCCGCGATGCGTCGTGCATAAGAACAGCCCTTAGCCGTGGTATATTGGCCATATATCACAATCCCCACCAGGTGCCTTATTGCTATTATAAACTGGTTACCAACGTATTTAGAGCAGTAAAAATACATGTTTTATCATACCCGTGGTATACGGTCTGATGTACCATGGCTGTCAACCAATCAGCATTCAGGGCTCGACCCACACAGTTTATGAAAGACCTTTATACTATGGCATTGTTGATTACTCGTTTCTGATTGGCTTGAAGGGCATTCTAGAGCGTGCATTTTTTTCCCCTATAACGCACGGTATAATTCAATGGACATTAAATTAATTTGTACATGTTCTATGTTTGAGATGCTTTTGAAAGCAAAAGACGAATTTAAAACATTATTGGCATTGTTGAATTCGATTAAGTAACATAGGCATATAACGCTATTTTATCAGCTAATAGGGAGAGAATCAACTGGGCCCAGTATTATCATATCATTCCATGAGTCCCAGATCAACTGTTGCCACTCTCATCTCTCAAGTCTAATTGCATAATTCGATTTATCTTGTAATATATATGCTGAATTGTATAGGCTACACATGAACATGGCAACACTTGATGAAGTCGTGTCTTTTCATAAATGATAATGATCCCGAGTTCCAACAGATTCCACATGATTTTTCTCTCATTTCAACTCCATATTACCTTTCCAAACAGGAGCTGGGGCATGATTAGTATAAGTTCCAAGGAGTACACTACTAATTTAATTATTACAGGTGTTCTGTTTTGTCTAACCCTTAATGCGTCAGGGTAACATCCCAGTGTGTATCTTCCAGAGGCCCTTCACCAGTGCCTTTGGTTTCTTTGTGTTGAGGTTTCTTTGGTTTAAATCACAACGTTGCACTGAAGCAATAGGCAGGGAAGAGGATTGTGTTTCTGGACTTCCACGTACAGTTTTTTTTTCTATATTTGTCTGATTGTTAGGATTTGATACTTGGGGATTGAGGTGAACATTTCAAATGTATGGCCTGCAGCCCTCTCTTCACAGGAAATAGAACAAATATAGCTAATATAATTTTAGTTTGATAAGATGTACACAGTGATTTTGGCTAATTATTCGGACTTCTGTGGTTGTAGATTCTGACACAGAATCCCCCCCCCCCCCCCCCCCCTTACATTTAAAACATCAAGGGAAAAAAGTAAATCGCTAGAAGTTTGGGAATTATATGATTGTAGTATGTTCTTTATGTGGAGTAGCGTTGATGTATTTTGTCCATCAGAGTAACCAGCCCTTGGGTTTGCCTTAATGCTTTAGTGCAAAATGGTGTTGTTTTTTTAGTTTTTTAGTTTTTCACAACAACTCAATGTGTGGTTTGGACACATGTGTACTGTGATCTGGTGAAGGGCTTTCTGAAACACATAGCATTGATCATACATCACCAACACACACCCTCACCTTCCCTAACCCAACGCGCAACCTCACCTTCCCCTGTACACCTGTTATTGTAGGGGAGGAGAAGGCATGAGAGAGAGAGAGAGAGCAAGAGCAAGAGAAAGGAGGGGAGAGGGAAGGAGAAAGAGAGATAATATCAAAATGAAAGCATGGGCCAAGCGCAGACCGTACTAGAGAAAACATCTTTGGTATCTTTGGTTTCATCAACACGATTCAAATGACAAATGGAAAGGTCAGTGAGGTAGCCTCTTTGGTTCTCACTATAGAAATAGAAATCGTTTTTTTTTTTTTACACAAGTCAGTCTTGGAAGCAGCTAGTTTAAGGGAATCCTCTGTTTTCCTTCTATCAAGTGAAACAACGAACAACTTCTCAGCGTTCTAGTTATCTTTGGTGAGTTTGTCTGTCTCATTCAACGTGTGGCCCTGTCCTATCAGTGGTGAGTCTGTCTGTCTCATTCAACGTGTGGCCCTGTCCTATCAGAGGCACAAACATCAGTCTGAAATTCATTGCTTGTCCATCATGATAAGCAGAATAATGCAAATGTCTCAAAAATAAAACAAATTCATTCATTAATAAATCACAGAAGAAAAACCGATGCAGTGCTCATTCATTATCTTTTCATGAACAGATTGAGTCATTCTCTTTTCATGAACAGATTGAGTCATTGTCTTTTCATGAACAGATTGAGTCATTCTCTTTTCATCAACAAATTGATTCATTATCTTTTCATGAACAGATTGAGTCATTGTCTTTTCATCAACAGATTGATTCATTATCTTTTCATCAACAGATTGATTCATTCTCTTTTCATGAACAGATTGAGTCATTCTCTTTTCATCAACAGATTGATTCATTCTCTTT
Organism: Salvelinus fontinalis; assembly: GCF_029448725.1. Lineage (NCBI taxonomy): Eukaryota > Metazoa > Chordata > Actinopteri > Salmoniformes > Salmonidae > Salvelinus > Salvelinus fontinalis. Next base: position 16,729,919 of record NC_074666.1, on the reverse strand, counting down.
TCATCAACAGATTGATTCATTATCTTTTCATGAACAGATTGAGTCATTCTCTTTTCATCAACAGATTGATTCATTCTCTTTTCATCAACAGATTGATTCATTATCTTTTGTTCAACAGATTGATTTCATCGGAAATAAGAAAGTAAATGAAAGATCTAAATGAGTTATAATAATGTAGTGGCAACATTAAACATTCCAACTACCCTGACATTACTACATTTGGAAAACATTCTTCTGTCATTATTAACTAAACAATTAACACGGACTCTGTTGCTCTTTAAAGTAAACCTAACTAATAATAAATTAACTGGGTAGGATATAAGCACTGCATCTTTGATGCTCTAACATTCTTAAATACCCATAAATATTAATCCAAACAATTACATCTAATTAAATAGCATTAAATAATTAAGTAAAAAAACTATAATGAGTACTAACACACCTCAAAAATACATTTGTTTGACAGCATCATCAAAAGAAAACAGGACAAACAATGTAAACTTTGACAAGCTAATCAGGGTAAAGGGTTTCCAAGGGAGATTTGGCAATATAAATTAATTCTCAATTAATTAAAACAAATATAAATTACATGAAATAACAACATATATTGACAAAAACCTAGGAAAGACAACTTAATTGTACATTAGGCATTGGCAAACGAAGGTAAGCACTAAAAGACAAGCAATGAAAACCTCTTTGGATTTTGGTTTCATACCCATGGTTGGCACATGTTCCTCAAGACCAGACTGCAGCGAGTATGAAAGTGGACTACGCCAGGCTCCGAGTCTCAAGACCAGGGCTAGGACCAGGGTTAGGACCAGACCAGGAGAGCTAGGACCAGGGCTAGGACCAGGACCAAGAGAGCTAGGGCCGTGGCGGAGCATCTTTGGACTAGAAGCCTTACAATGAGACAACTAGGAAAGGATAAAGCTATTCGACCGATATTTGAGCAGTTTCATTCAACAGGTTGAACTACTGTTCTGTTTCTATATTTGGTTTTGCTTATTGTGAACGTGTGGAGTAGTTGTGTTTGTTTTCCCCCAAAAAGAACTGAAGTCATACAGGATGTGCCTATGAGCACCCAACCCCTCTGTCCCCTACTGTACCCTCCTTCACTAACATGAACGCTGTGGAGAGTAAGGTGAACAGATGAGATGTGATGACAGACCGACAGAGAGAGGTGTGTGTAGTGTACCACAAAGTGTGACTAGTTGTAAGTCTGAGTACAACAGCACGGTAGTTAGTGGATGGAACTGGAAGGTTCTGAGTACAACAGCACGGTAGTTAGTGGAACTGGAAGGTTCTGAGTACAACAGCACGGTAGTTAGTGGAACTGGAAGGATTGTGGTGTGCTGTACACCAGTTATCTTTGGTGTGTACTGTAGTTTCACATAGTTTCACAGAATCATGTTTCTCTACAGACTGCAGTGACAGATACACCTGAATCCTCCGGGCATGATGTTCCCTAGTGGAGTGGACAGACGGAGAACCTAGGAAGTCAGTGTCCAGTGAAAGGGAGTGATGGAGAGGATGTATCATACCTACTGAATCACACAGTGTCATGTTGAAGAAGGAGCGTACCCTTAAAATCATACATACATGTACTAATATACATGCATGTACTGGGTAGCGCTAGCTATACAGTATGGATGCATGTATGGTAGACATTGTCAGGAAAATAAACGTTGGGGTTGAAACTGCTGTAGGAATAATTATGAATCTTTGGTTTTGTAGCTGATGAGGTTTTCGTTGTTCTTTTCCATTTTTCTTGAAAAACTGCATAGGCACACGTTAAAGACAACCTTCCAACTTCCAGAGACACGTCATTCTGCCTTAGAAAACAGCTGCTGCATCGACATTGCTCCCACACGTGTTTAAACCCTTTCAGTCCTATCCTGCTTCCCCTTAAAATGTCATGACCAATCAGAACAGAACAAAGCTACTTCTCTGTTCCCTCTGACGTCTGTCCTCCAC